>NW_027281091.1:45000-47500 GCF_046629955.1 Centroberyx affinis
CACTTGATGACTCGGCTTCCATTGGCGGCCATTTTGCATCCCCCATAGTAAGTAATTAAAACTGACACACAGGAGTGCTGAATGATTGCAGTTCAGCCTTGTATCTGAGATGACCTCATTAAACCTGTCTCTCTTTCCTGAAACCCTTGTTTGGAGGATCAATATATTATCCATCAATCCATCCATCTGTCCTTGGCTCTATCCCAACACATGTCCAGTCTTCCATCCATCCATCCATCCATCAGTTTATCCCTTGTTAACTCATATTGTTTTTCTATTGTCACATGTTGCGTTATACAGACCATGATAGGGACGTTATCAACTGCTCATAGAGCCACAGGTACTTATGAATGTACCGCCAATCAGTCAGCATTAGAACTCGTTCTTTCTTTCCTTCAGTTTTACAAATGTAGAACCATAGTCACTGTGTCACCCACAGCTTTTTAAACACAGGAGAAAACTAGTTTCTACAATGTTGAGATTGTTTTGCATTTCACAAATGGCGCATGCACATGTATTGAATATTCTTTCCCTCTGTTCTCTAATAGCAGAGACTGCAAAATATGTTAATGTCAACATAGCTATTATCATGACAGGCCAACAAAAAAGCTAAGTAGAAGTTTAGATTTCATTCACTGATGATCAAAAAATTAGTGGCTTGCACTGGTAATCTATGCAAAGGGGATGAGTGCGTACCCCGAGTATTTACTGTAACCAGCTTAGCTCTGTGTCTTCATGTGTACAGAATGCGGAGGCTAATGCTGCCGGCCAACAGATAGCTTTTCCAGCCAGTAAGAATAGTTTTGACTTATGCTGTTTGGCATCAAAATTGTTTTGCCACAAGTAAAACCTGAATCACAAAAGGCTTAAAAGACTTCCAGAACCCTCAACATTTTTCAGTACAAGCCATGATCAGCTTTGGGTGTGACTTGATGTGCAGGTGTTGCTACCTAAGTGTTAATTAGGCAATTATGACACCGCACTCGCCGCAACAGTCGCACAAAGCTTCGGCAGGTGAGCACCTGCATCTATGTGCGTGTGTGTGTGTGTCTCCCAGTGGAAGCCAATCTCCGGGGGAGGGAGGGAGGGAGGGAGGGGGTGTTGTGTATCTACTCTTTCTGCTTTTTAATTAATAGTTAATTGCAAATGGAGCCAAGAAGAGGAGAAGAAGTGAGAGAAAGGGAGGTTTGTTGTTGTGAGAGAACATGAGAGGAGTAAATAGGGAGGAGAGGAGAGAAAAGGAGAGAAGAGGAGCAAAGTGGAATGGAGAAGAAGAAGAGAAAAGTAGAAGCAGGGGAGAGGAAAAATCAAGGGTAGGGAAAAGAAAGCAAGAGGGAAGGAGGAGAGCTGCAAGCAGATGCAAGCAGATACTGTAGGTAGTTAGGGGAGAGAGTGTGAGTGAGAAAAGAAATGACTAGGAATAAGGAGTGTGAGGGACAGAAAGAGAGAACATGACAGTGAGTGGGAGAGAGTGTGACAGAGAGAGAATGAGAGAGAGGGTAGGTGAAAGAGATACAGAGAGAGAGAGAGACAGGAATAAGGGATGAAAGGGGACTTGACAGAGAAGTTAGGGAGATAGAGATAACATGTGACAGTGAAACAGAGAGATAATGGCAGACAGATTTAATGAGGTCTTCCCAGATGTAAGACTGAGCTGTAATTATTCAGCGCTCCTGTCTTCCTGTGTTTGCGCGGGTGTGTGTAGTTCCCAACATTCCTGCTGAACAAGTGTGAAGCAGGCAGTGTACCTTGGCACAAGAACTCTCCATCAGCACATGTCCAAACCTGGAGCCAGGAGGACATCCTTCACAACAGAGGGATACAAATGTCTTTATCGTCTACAAGATAGAGGGTGAAGTCTATCGGCCTCTGGTTGGGGCATAAGGTCAGCCAGCTAGTACAGCCTTCAGAAGGTATGGCCTCATGGGGATCAAACCAGGCCCTCCAGTTGGGAGACAATCTCACTAACCACTCGGCCATCCTCCTTGGTGTTGCTGGCAAGGTCCTGATGAATTTGATGCTACAGAGACTGACAACATCACAGAGTCACAGTGCGGGTCCAGAACAAACATGCTATTCCCAGCATGGCAACTTTAGGGGTAGTGCTGATTGCAACATCAGGACCTCCTCTTGTCTTTGTCCTGTCCAAGGTACCACATTGGGCACTTTTGTGGAGCGCCCTTGTCCCATTTGGCTGCTCAGCCAAATGAATTACCATCATCTGCCACATTGTTATGTTGGTTCAAGTAACCATAGATGGCCAAGAGTCAATGCTGTTCAGCGTATGCACCAGTGTAAAGCAGCGGTGCCTGCTAGTGCCAGTACTCTTTATCTTTCTCCTACATGTCACTCAGCTTCTCCACATGGAACTTAATGTTGCAGTGGACTTCAGAATGGATGGAAAAGTCTTCAACCTCATGAGGCTCTAAGCAACCACTAAACTGTCTAGTGAGCAGACTTATGTTGCAGTATGCAGATGACTGTGTGCTCGTGGCTGATT
>NW_027281091.1:52500-79096 GCF_046629955.1 Centroberyx affinis
CTGTTTCAGGAAGGTCGTCCGGAGACTGCATATATAGCTGCACCTGACTGGCTGTGGTGAAGTGTGGTGTGCCTTTGTGTTATGCAGTTTTTGTTAATTTTCACAGTGAGTTGTCTGCACAGAGATTTTTATTTCAGCTGCACTTTGATGACGGATTTGGATCAAATTGGGTTTGGGGCTATTTTGTTAAGGGATGTTGGGAAATCGTCTAAGCCCTCTGGAGTGGTTTGGATACAGAATCTGTGGTGATTTTGCAGTGCACCACCAGCTTCATGCACTTATCCTGCATCACCCCTGCATTCCTACTGCAGACAAGTATTTCTTGAATGTTATACAGTCAAACTATTAGAATTAAGTATATTTTAAAGTCCTTGTGTTGCTCATTCAAGTAGTTGCTACATCATTCCCTGTAACTTCTAAAAAGACAGAAAAAGTCAGTTAACATGCAGTAATAAAGGGACTTGTACAATGTCTACATTCATAAGCAATTGTTTCAGTTATGTCTGTCTAATTTTGGTTAGATTTCAAGTGCAGCTTCTGTGCCTAATTATGCTCCCTCTGGTCTGCTCTGAGCCTATTGTTGTTTCTAAGTTGTTCCACCCCGCTTTCAGTTTCAGTTTTCTGATTAGCTATAAGGAAGGCTTTGTGAGTTTCTGACATTTTGGGCTCTTTGTTTTAGGCTAAACAGCTGCAGGATGTTGAAGGTCTTCATACAACTGAATAATCTTGTTTGAATGAAACACTATTAGCTAAGATTAACTTCAGCAGTGGTCTCAGTTTTTTTCATCCTGTTTTAATTATTTATTATGGTGTTTTTGCTTTATGCTTTTGTGATGGCATTGAGATTGTTGAAGGTATTTTCAGCTTCATCTTAGGCTGAAGACATATTTAAGAACTTTTGTAGACCCTCTTTCTAATGGTTGGCGTTCTAATCTAACATCAACAGTTTGACATTATTAATGCAGAACATTTCATTTTTAAAAATGTCTTAATAGCTGTGTGTGAAAACATCATAATATAATGAATTATTTCAAAATTGGGCTGCATGATTAATAATAAAATGATAACCTTGATTATTTTGCTAGATATTGTCATCATGATTATCATGATTATTGAGGAACAGAATGATTTGACTGCACTTTTCAACTTCAGTGGATGCTCTAAATGAATTGAGATGTTTAGTATTGCTGATATGTCATTATTCTGTAATTAGTACCTG
Source organism: Centroberyx affinis (assembly GCF_046629955.1). NCBI lineage: Eukaryota > Metazoa > Chordata > Actinopteri > Beryciformes > Berycidae > Centroberyx > Centroberyx affinis. The sequence continues at coordinate 53,720 of NW_027281091.1, forward strand.
TGTAAATTAAAATCCTGATTCAAGATTATAAATGATCAGTTGTGCAACCTTATGCAAAATTGGATAGCGGCACAACTATTACCCAAACCCAGCCCAGCCCCCGGCCCTAACAGGCATCAGGCCATGACGGGCCTGACATGACTGGAGACGGCTCTAACGCCGCAGAGCGACAATAATGCAGAGGCTCGCTGCAGGAGTAATAATAACAGGAAAAGCAATGGTGCATGAGATAGACTGCAGGTCTGGGATATACGGGGTAATGGAGATGGGCAATACCACCTTCAGCAGGGATGGAGACTGACAACTGGGGAAACTATGCAGATGATGTAGCAGGCTAGAAGGAACAGAAGTGTGACAGTCAGAAATGGGTGTATTTGTTGGGGGAAAGGTGGCACATGGACTGGCGACCTGCCCGGGGTGTCTCCCTGCCTTCTGCCCAATGCATGCTGGGATAGACTATAGCCCCCCATGACCCTGAATAGGCCTAAATAGCCTCACAATGTTTCCCCCACCTGTCTAACTACCAGCTATCTGTCTGTATATGCATCATTCTGTTGTCCTGCCTGTCTCTCTGTTGTCTCTCTGCCTGTGTGTGTGTGTGTGTCTGATTTGTCTGTCTGTCTGTCTGTCTGTCTGTCTGTCTGTTGGTGTGTCCTTCTGTTTGTTGCAGTGAAAGACAGTGTGACATTTGAAACAGCAGGATAGGGTGCTGTTAGCGCTGTGGGCCTTTAAATGTCAGCTTAGCCTACCGGTGATGAAACCCCCGCCCCCCCCTCGCCCCACCCCGCCCTGTCCTGCCCTGCCCCACCCTTCTCTCTCTTTCTCTCTCACTCGCTTTTTTTTTTTTTACCCTCTCTCAACCACCTGTCTTTCTGTCAAAACTGTCCCATTTTTCCTCATACCCCTTTCTTTCCTCAGTCCTCTCTCTACCCCCTTCCTTTCAGTCTTTTGTTTTATCTCTTCCGCTCACATCCCCTTTCCACTTCACATTGTCGGTCTCTCTCTCTCCCTGCAAGGTTAATAATAACAGAACAGTAATAATAACAGGATCTCTTCTCTTCTCGTCTCCTCTCGTCTCGTCTCGTCTCTTCTCTTCTCTTCTCTTCTCTTCTCGTCTCTTCTCTTCTCTTCTCTTCTCTTCTCTTCTCTTCTCTTCTCTTCTCTTCTCTTCTTGTCTCTTCTCTTCTCTTCTCTTCTCGTCTCTTCTCTTCTCGTCTCTTCTCTTCTCTGTATTCCTCTCGAGAATCACCCCCCCTTCCTCCCGCAAATTGCGCCCTCCTGTCTTTACCTGACCCTCCCCAAGGTGGATGTGTCCCAGGAACACATCAACCACGGTGGGACACCTCTGGTGTCATCATGGGCTGATTATTATTGAGAGAGAGAGAGAGAGAGAGAGAGAGAGAGAGAGAGCGAGAGGGAAAGAAAAAGAGAGAAATCTCTTGACATTTCCTTGCATCTGTCTGCATGTTAGACCATTTTGTAATGTAGCTAATTCTCCATCTCTCTATCTCTCTCTCTCTCGCTCTCTCTACCTGTCTCTTTACCTGTCTATCTATCTATCTATCTATCTATCTATCTATCTATCTATCTATCTATCTATCTATCTATCTATTTATCTATCTATGTATCTATCTATCTATCTATCTATCTATCTATCTATCTATCTATCTGTCTATCTCTCTCTCTGTCACACAGCAGGCAGGTTGAGACTTGTCAGTGTATGGGGAGATGAAAAGAGAGACAGACACAGGGAGGAAAGAAAGTCTTTAGAGACTAATAGACAAGGCAACCCCCCCCACACACACACACACACACACACACACTCAAGTCTGTCTCTCCATTTTCATGTCTCTGACTCTCTGCCTGAGTTACTTTTTCTCTTAACTAATTAGCCATTGTTACTTGTGTGTGTGTGTGCGCGTGCGTGTGTGTGTGTGTGTGTGTGTGTGCGTGCGTGTGTGTGCGCGTGCGTGTGTGTGTGTGTGTGTGTGTGTGTGTGTGTGTGCGTGCGTGTGTGTGCATGCACACGCATGTGAACAAGGTTGTGCTATTTGAAAAAAAGAAAGCCAAAAGCTACTTGCCCCATTAACTAATGTGTGTGTGTGTGTGTGTGTGTGTAGGATCATCCATGAGGACGGTTTCTCCGGCGACGACGTAAAGCAGTACAAGCCTGTCGTTTATAGCAACACCATCCAATCTCTGGCTGCCATCGTCCGCGCCATGGATACGCTGGGCCTGGAATATGGAGACAAAGAACGGAAGGTCAGCACTCGCTTTCGCACCTACACACACACACACACACACACACACACACACACACACTTTCCAATCACTTCCACCAGGCGTATCTGATCACAAACACGCACAAACTTTGAAATCTAGCAGTTGCATTAAAATGATCGCAGATGAAAATTTGTCAGGCTTGTTAGTATTCTCAAGTCCAGAACTGTGAAAGTGAAGAGGGTTAAATGAAGATGGCAGACAACAAGAACTGGCAGACTGATGCTCAAAATGCTCAGCTTCATAGAGTGGCTTCTTGTTTAGCAGAGAGCCTCCTTCCCTCTCTTAACATATTACCTTTCCTGATTCACTAGAATTGTGGTGAACTTTAGTATGATAGAAGTACAGTATTTGTCTCTGTGGCATTGGTAAAGAGAGAAATCGACAACACACCCGTGTTTCACAGTAAATACTGACACACATGGTTCGAGGACAACAGGACATATACACATACAAATGGACAGTGCAAGACGTTTATCTGGTTAGAAGAATAGTTAACCTACACATTCACCTGTCAGTGTGTACAGTGATCATGTGCGTGGTGAATGTGTACATTAATCAGGTCATGTGGGTGGAAAGCGTCGGTAATGACGCAGCCTCACAGCCCAGGTGTTACTCACACCGTGTTTTCCACCGATATCAACTATGAAATGCTCATAAAGGCTCTATTGTATCAGTGAACACTAGACATCCTAATTTGAATAGATTATTTATCAAAAAACCTTCAGGTACAGAGGTGTAGTCATGTGGAGGACACACACCCTGTGCAGTCACCATGCCATGGGCTCGTGATTGAAGCACTGTGATAAGCAATTTCCATCCACATTAACTGGTTAATGTACACCTTCACCGTGCAGTTGGTCAATGTACACAGTAACTGGTCAATTTTGCCACATTTGACTGAAACATGCACATTCAGCAGTCTACAGCTGTGTGTGTTCAGGCAGCGTGTCATCCAGTGCAGTAAGGTTTCAGGTGGAGGTGTAGTGCTGGTACGACACACGCAACCCAGCTGTGTGTGTCTCTGTGTTTGGGTATCATCCTAAACAAGCAGTTAGCATCATTTTTCAGGCGGTGAAACAACTCGGGCAGAAACTAGAATCCACAGCAGGCACACCAACTTATCGATTGTTTGCAAAGGCCTCATAAAGCCTTTTGTGAGAACACTGCTAGGAATACTAGAGGGTATTGTACAAAGAACTGCAAGGAAAAGGACAAAAATATTTTTTTTGAGGGGAAAAAATGACATTACAGTAAATGTTCAAGTTGTTTTGGATGTTAAAGTTATTTTCTTTCTTGCTTGGCTCTAATATGAGCAGGAACTTTGACAGGCTGTTGTGAGTGACTAGTACTTGTCACCCTGGGTCTGTATTAAACTGTTTTCACCAGCCATTATCCAGGGTCTATTGGAAATGGCAGCCAACTAACCCCATCAAGATGGTGCCAAAATTCCTCAGAACCCTTCCAGTTAGGCCTCCTTCTAAGTCCTCTAAATCCTAAGGCACACAAGTTCACTATATGATGTGCCTGTTGAGGATTGTGGGTCTAATCCATGGGAAGAACATCAGTTCTGTGTCAACACATAGCAATGGGAAAGGGTCAATTAGAGATGTGAGGAACAGAAAGCATCATATACTCATGATGTGACGTCAACAGTGACGATTTTGATTTATAGATTTGATGTTATCTTTGGATGGTTGCTGCAGCAATTATAGGATACAGCAAATAAAAATCTTAATGTTAATCTTAAAAATCATGTAGAAATGTATGAATGAAATGTATGGGGAAAATATGTATTGCAAAATAACGGAAATAAGGCTGAGGCAAATAAAGAATGAGTTCAGAATATTATGTACAATATGAAAATATACCAAAAACACAAATCATACACCATATATAAATAATATGCTATATACAATATTATGATGATGATGATGATGATGATGATGATAATGATGGTGATGATGATGCTGGTGATGATGATGATGATGATGGTGGTGGTGGTGGTGATGGGAGTGATGATGATGAAGATGATGATGATGGTGATGATGATGATGGTGATGGTGATGGTGATGATGATGATGATGATGATGAATGATGATGATGATGGTAATGATGATGACGATAATAATGACGATGATGATGGTATGGAAACTGTTGTCTTGACTGACAACTGTAGCTTACTGTAGCCAAGATCCAGCCAGCTGACACTGATCCTGCTTGGGGTCACAGGTTCATATGAGGTAGCAGGTTTTGTTGTAAACCTCACACACACACACACACACACACACACACACACGGGCGTCATTGGCCATAACCTTAACCGAAGGCACAGTATATTTTTAATCACAACGAAGCTATTGATACTCCAAGAGGAGAGGGCTGAAATAACAATACACGTATTGATTAGGATATGATATCTCAGTGTGTGTGTGTGTGTTTAATATAGCTTGGTATTGTATTTCTAGTCAGCAGAGGTGAAGAGAAGAGCCCAAGGCATGATGGATCATTGTCGCCATAGAGTCATTGGGGGCAACCAGTGTGTGTTTGTGTGTGTGTTTGTGTGTGTGTGTGTGTGTGTGTGTGTGTGTCTGTGTGTGTGTGGACATCAGTGACGTGTCAGAGGTCATGTGCCTTCAGCAAAACCTCTTCCTCGTCCTCCTCCCCTCCCCCCTCGTGCTCCCTCCCTCCCTCCCTCCCTTCCGACGGAGAGAAGGAGCTGCAGAAACAGGAGGAAGAAAACAGCTGATGGGAGTGGCACACACACACACACACACACACACACACACACACACATGCACACACACTGAGACGCAGGAGTGGATCTCTTACTGTGAAAAGAACAGAGGATTGGAATGGAGGAGTGTGATGTTTAGAATGGAGAGAGAAGAGAGAAATACATCCATTTCCCACTGCCTTACTCACTGGCATATGGAAACAAACAATGCATGCCACAGCTCATGCTTTATGTCACTCTGTCTTATCCCGAAAAAACAATTCTATGATTCATCTCCCATCTTATTGCCGAAAGAAATGATTTTCTCCTGTTTCCTTGTCTCCAGATTGTTACACAAAGCCTAGTCTAATAATGCAAGAGGAGATAGTAGGGAATAGAGTTCAGGGGGAGAAAGCAAGAAAGCAAGATCATAGGCCGGTTTCATTACATTCTAATTAAGTGAATGCACTGTTAATATTTGACTTTGATTCAATTTACATGGGATGGAAATCTCACAGCGCACCTGTTCTCGCTGCACAATAAGAGCCACTGAGGTGAGCTGTGGTTTCAAATAAACGACTAAAATGTTGCTCTCCTGGGCGTTTTGAGCTGACCCTGAACCTGCTAAGGCAGCTAGCAAAGAGAATATACTGAGTGTGTTTGCATGAAAAACATATTCCAGGTAAAAGCTCAATACGTCCTATTCAGGATAAGTCGTTTGTTCGCTCCTTCACATCCCAGTTATGAATATCCCTGTATATGTGAATAAAAAGAATATTCAAAGGATCACCATGGTAACTGAGCGTCCGGAGACAATGGAAACCATGTAATACGGTACACGGTATTCCTGTTAATATCTATATTATATTGTATGCCTGCTGTCTTTTCTCTGGGTTCTTGCAATCAGGACTCAAGAACAATTCAGAATGCTCCCTGTCAGAGTGATATGGAGAAAAGAAAAAGAGCATAAGGGAGCGGAGGACAAGAGAGTTGGAGAGAGCAAGTGTGGAAGATGGGAGATGGAGAGGATCACGAAAACAGAAACAGCATGAGATTGAAGGACGAGAGAGAGAAGCAGAGAGTGTCAGAGAGGAAAATGAAAGAGAATGTGAAAATGGGAAGGGAGACATATAGTAGACAATACGAGAGCCAGGAAGCCAAATGGACGCCAAAAAAAGCATAAGGGGGACAGAGGAGGGAAAGGAGAGCGTATTTAAGAGAAGTGAGAGAATGGAGAGAATGTGACAGTGGAAGAGAGACGGAGAGAGAGACCAGACCGGGCTGGTGTTTAGACTACGCTGCCGCTGACTTTCCCTCAGAATAACCAGAGGACTTTGAGGCAGATGCCCTCTTCACTCCAACAGAGGAATGATGAGTTTTGTTCCAGAATGAGACACCTATCCCGTTTACTGGCAAAAACAAGTCACACTTTTGAGGACCACCGATATTTTTGAGATATTGAAGAAGGAATATATTAAGATGTTTTTACAAATCGTTACCATGCTGTTTTGAAGGAAACCCAGCAAAAAAAAGATGGTAGCAAGCAGTTATTCAAGCATAAGCTACCTACATAATCGAGGCTCAAGTATTTTATTCAGGTTACAATGGAGAGACTAACCAGTAGCGCTCTCTCTCTCTCTCTCTCTCTCTCTCTCTTTCTCTCTCCTCACCAATCTGGCCCACACCTCACGTTTTTTTTCTCTTCCTCTAATATTCCTCTACACCTGTCCCACCATCCACCATCTTTTCCTTTGCTCTCCCTCTCTCTCTCCTCATCTTCTGATAATCCCCCCCCCCCCCCCCCCCCCCCCCCCACCCCCCACCCCCCCACCCCCCCACCCCCGTTTCTCTGGCCCTGGCTAGTTGCTATGGCAACCCAGTGTTTTGCCTTCCTCTCAACACATTCCGCAAGCCCGTGTCCAAGGGCGGTGTGACATGCACACACACACACTCAATGACAGCAGGCTTGAAATAGACCTTGCATTGTCACTGCTGTATGAATCTTCAAGCAGGGTCTTCGTTGGATCTCTAACAGAAGGGTCTTAGAAGAAGCTCCTAGAGCAGAGCTTCTGAACATGTATTATTACATGCATTACATACATTACACGTCAACTATTTTTTTTTTTGACTTCTACAAGAGTCTTCAAGCACAATGGGCTTTTAAACATGGCCCAAATCCCCTGGAGGAGAAGGTTATGGGCTAAATAAATTGACTTCATTTCCAAAATGCTGTATAGCCATTTTGAGGGGAAAAAAATCAATACCTCTAAAATATAGAGGCCTAGTCTGTAAACCATTTTGTCAGTCATTAAGTTAGCTACTGTCTTTTAAAACGTACCATAATTAGTTTTAAATATATGCTATAAATTGTAATATAATCTTGGAATGAATTGCTGTTTTTCTTAGTTGTTTTTGCTTATCTTAACATTTGAGTAAAATGTCAGGGCCCAGCTAAGCTCCCTCCCACCCGTACCTGTAGTACTGTACTGGTTGTGAGGAATTGCATTCAGTGTATAGTACAGTGTGTACCGACCGCTCTGAATAGCGTGTATAATACTTCAGTGGATCTTAAGAGCGAGCCCTGGGCAATAGCTAGTGTGTGACACATGGTGTTTCTCTGCATGTGTGTATTTGTGTGTTTCTGATGCATTGCCCCTTAGCTACATTTTCTATACACTAATTGCTTCAATGCATCCGCACAATTCTTTGGGTAAAAAGAGCCCAGCATGATAATACAGTATGTGTGCGAATGCAAGCTTACCGCCCCTGTATGTCTGAGGTGTGTGTGTGTGTGTGTGTGTCTGTATTTGTTTGATGTTAGGCCTGTTTGTAGGAACAGATAAAGTCATAGACAGAGTGGGCAAATGGCGCCTGCGGTACACACATGCACTCACACACGCACACATACACAAGTGCACACACACACACACACACACACATAGACACACACATGTTCCAGTCTGGAGATCAATTAAGGTGATCATTTAGATTGCCTTGGTATTTGGTTGAGGTGAAAATCAACTTTTGCTACCGGACAAGCACATGTCCTCTTTTTTGTCATCTTCCCAAAATAAAGCAAATGCAACAACTCATTTGAATCACTTTATCATGCTTCCACCTGCCTGAAAAGCCACCATAGCACCTTTCTTTAGCTAAACAAAAATTGCTGCTCTTCCAATTTATCCGATTGTAGACTGCACAGTGGAGAAAGATAGAAAAGATGTCATGACAAAAGGTTCAGCAGCCAGATTCAGACCCGTAACCCTGCAAGTACGTTCTAATGGAGGTTGAGAATGTTACATATCTTGACATATAATCACATATAAAAATATAGTGGCAAGCGACCATTAGCAGTTTCCAAGCTTATGGGACAGATGATTTGACAGTGAGAATATAAGCTTGATTCTTCATTTTCCATAATGGTGAATAAATCTTATAATCTCACTGTGAAATCATCTGTCCCATAGGCTCTGACCCCACTAATGGCCACTTGTGGCTACATTATTATTATGGTTATTATCACCATCATCATTACATTTGTCGTTTTTGTGGTGTCTAAGACGCAATTATAAGGTGGAAGGACTGGTTAAGAGAAGGAAATTAAGGACGCAGCTGTTGCTCTGCTCCTGCACACACACACACACACACACACAAAACAGCTCACATCAGAAAAACACTGGGTGTCTCTATGGAATGGGACTGGGAAGCAGGGGGAGATGGAGGGAGCGAGGGGGAAGGAAGAAGGGAAGGGTAGGAATAGGAGGATGAGTGGAAAGATAGAGAGAGCAAGAGAAAGAGAGAGAGAGAGTGGGGGGGTGGCAGACAGGTTGCTGGGTGTTGTTGTGGAAACCAGCAAGTTATCCTCAAGGGTTTGTCTGTGTGTGTGTGTGTGTATTCCAAGGTGTGGGTATGTGAGCAACGCCCCTCTGATGATAACACTCCCTCTGGTCGTTAAAGAACAAAAACCACACATACACACAGACACACACACACAGGCACACATAGGTGTAGGTTTAGGTGGGGACGGGTAGGGCAATGTTGCACAGAACTGTTCTTTTAGTCAGTTATCTTTGCAGTCTAACTGCACTGCTCCAAGCCCTGAGACCAGGCTCGTCAACACATACAACCCGAAACAGGTTTTGTGACCCATTTTTAGCGTCCTGACCCACGGTTTGAGAAACACTTAATGTAGGGGGAAAAACCGGGCTATTGAAAGTGGACCAGACAGCTATTTTCCGATGACCTGATTTAAAATTGAATTTTAGGCTGTAAGGCAAAAGTAATGCAACAAGTAGTGTAATTAATTACTTTTCTCTGGGAGTAATAAGTAAAGTAATATGTTACTTTTATGTGTAATTTACTACTTTTTGTGTCCAGTAACGATCCCAACACCTTTCCTTATGACATCAGTAAGTATATTGTAGGAAGGCACTTTATGATTGGAGGGAAGAAATGGTAAAAGGAGCGACCCCATTTGACCCAGATCTGTCTGTGGATGAACCGTACGCACATGAAAGGGTTAAAGAGGAACATCATAGGTGTGACATTTGGTCCCTGCAAGGCTTAGTCATCATAACAGAGCATGGTTATACTACATTACAGCTGTGTGTAGTGTGTATGTGTGTGTACAGTATCTGTGTGTGTGTGTGTGTGTGTGTGTGTGTGTGTGTGTGTGTGTCTGCATGTCCAAACCTATGTGACACAGACTTGTGAGGATATCGATGAGTGTGTGTGAAGCTTTGAAGCTGCTTTTGTGTGTACTTGTTGTGTATATGTGTGTGTGTGTGTGTGTGACAGTATGGATTCCTTCCAGCCAGGTTAAGAAGGTCAGTGTATGGACTAAGCCTTGACTACACACACACATACACACACACACACACACACACACACCGCAAATGTTTGAAGTGTCTGGGTGCGTGTGCGCATTTCGGTGTGTGTTTTTGAGAGAGTGTGTGTATGTTTGAAGTGTGTGTCAATCTGCCACCTTCCTGCAGTGCTGAGCTCCCTTTGATCTTCCCTCTCCCTCTCGCTCTCTCGCTCTCGCTCTCACTCACACTCTCTCTCTCTCTCTCTCTCTCTCTCTCTCTCTCTCTCTCTCTCTCTCTTTCTCTCTCGCTCGCTCGCTCCTCTCTCCCCTCCTCCTCCTTTGTTATTTCCAGCCTCTTCCCTTCGTCTCCCCCCTCCTCTCACCCTCTCATCTGCTGTCACTCTTCTCCCTTCTCCTCTTCTTTCTTCTCTGCTTGTCTCTCCTCATCACTTCCGTCCTCGTCTCATTGGTTCACCTCCCCTCACCTCTCCTCTTCTGCTTTTCCTCCTCTTCTCTTCATCCACCCTCTCTCTCTCTCACTCTCCCTCCTCGGCCCTCCTCTCTCCTCCTCGCTATTACTTTTATCTCCCCTCATCTTCCTTCCTTCCTGTCCTTCCCTCCCCTCACCTCCTCTTGTTTAATCTTTTCATAGCAGCTGTCTGTCTCTCTCCCTCCTTCCCTACGCTCATACGGTCATCGATCCATTCTGTTCAGCCAATCAAATTCATCAATAGTGGCTCAGCTTTGTATGAGCCATCTGATTGGTTAACCCGATCGATTCATCAAGACATTCAATCATTAATCCCACCCCCCGGTAATGGGATGTCATTAGTTTCAGGGTTACTGTAGCTGGCTAATTAACACACACACACACACACTGTCTATGGCTTTTAGGCTAGCTGTGTGTGTGTGTGTGTGTGTGTGTGTGTGTGTGCATGTGTGTGTGTGTTTGTGTGTGTATGCACAGGGGGGAGAGAGAGGCGAGAGATAAATATAGCAAAACAGAGACAGAGACACAGAGAAGAGAGAAAAAGAAGAGAGTCTCCATCATGAAAATGAGATCATCACGGCAGAGAAATGAACCGTATCCTAGCAACAGAAAAAAGTGTGTTTTTCTGTGTGTGTGTGTGTGTGTGTGTGTGTGTGTACTTCTGTGCATTTGCGTTATTTTCAGCTTATGGCTATAGGTTAAAAAATGTAAATATCACGGTGTCTCTAACAATCATGCTGCATGCTGACACACACTTTCATCTGCATATATACTGTTGGCCTGAATGTGGCTGAATAGCTAATAATGTCAGCATTATGGCCTGTAAAGAACAGGATGTGCTCTGTTAAAGACTATGAGTCAACGAGGGATGAACTGATGGATGGATGATAGAGAGAGGGAGGGATAAACTCATGACAATGTAATATTTTTTTATCTTTATTGATCCTTGTAGGGACATTTTCTTTTCTCTTCCCCCCTTCCACAGAGAGGTCAGAGGTCAGGCTCAGCTACAGAGCAGCAGCCCACAGCTGGTTGCTCAAGGACACTTCAGCAGGGCGGATAGTTGCCGGTGAGGGGGCTTAAAGCAGAGTCTAGGACCCTCCATTCCCTTAATGGATGGATGGATGGATGCATGAATTGATGGTGAATTGATAGATCCTCCAGCTGGGTAATGAAGGGAGTGGGAGAGAGAAAGAGAAAGAAAGAAAGAGGGAGGTAGAGAGAGAGAGATGGTGTCAAAGTGGAGCGGCTTCAGTAGCTCTCACGACTTGAACCCCCACCATTTCTGTTGAGATGACTGATGATTGGCTGATTGGCTGCTATCGTAATTGCTGTCTTTGACCAGGCCTGATTGATCAGCTGGCCATGACACACACTCAGAAAATGGTAGGGTTACTGGTTGGTTGACGTCAATGCAGTTTGGATGCATGATGATGATGATGATGTGTGTGTGTGTGTACATAAAGTACATGTAATTGTGTGACACACTGAATGTGTTTTTGATTCTATTTTGCTACACCATCCCATTCCGTTGCCCTCTTCTCCTCTGTGTGTGTGTGTGTGTGTGTGTGTGTTGTGTGTGTGTGTGTGTGTGTGTGTGTGTGTGTGTGTGTGTGTGTGTTTGCGCAGTGCCTTTTAGATAGGGAGAAAGCCTGCAAAACACGTCAGAGCACATTACATCAGAAAGGCTCAGAGTAGGGCCTTTAGGGGAGGGCAACATACACACACACACACACACAACTAGCTCTCTACCAGCGCTCCACAGCTCAGCCTCCAGGTCTCTAAAACCCACTACACACACACACACACACTCACACACTCACATTGCCTGTAGCTTGCTAACCTCCTCACTGCTCTGGCAGACTGGCGTTGCCAGCATCATATGACAGGCACATGGGCCCGTCTCACTGCGCCAAGGCCCAACACCGCACCGCTAACAACAGGACTATGATGCCTTGCTCCCGTCGCCCCCGGTTACCAAGGCCGCCAATCATCAGCGGTGGTTCACTAAGCTCCTGCCGCCAGAAGAAAAACACATATTTCCAAAAATCCAACACATGCACACAGATACTCACAGAGAGTTTATACAGCAGAATGACTGGAAACCTCGTATGTGTTTAAAGCCAACGTCTGTGTGATAGGAGGAAACTTCGGAGGGGTTTTTGTCAGGGTGTGACAACTTGCTAAAAAAAATCAGCCTTCTTTCTACAAAAAGGTGACGAAAGATGGAAAAGATCTCAGCTTGATAGCCACATATTTTTGAGAGTGACAGAGAGAGAGAGAACGCGGGGGAGAGAGAGAGAGAGAGGTGTTAATTTTTTTGTAAAAAGGGAACAACATCAGTGTAGTCGTCCACCAGATGTGGTGTGAATCATACTCCCCCCCTTCTGCAGAGCTCCAGTTTGGTAGAATAGTACCGTTTCTGCACTGCTGATGGCAACCTCGGGCTGTAGGTGTGCGCATGGGCGTGAACAGCGCTGATAACAACGCTACAGCAGCGGAGAGGGAGATAAACTCAACTTTCTACTGAGAGGAAAGAATGTCCCGCAGAGAGAAAGACTGACAGAGGGAGAGAGAGGGAGGGAAAGCGAGATAGAGGAGGGTAGGATTGTATCTGCTGGTGTGTGAGGCGGTAAATAGCTATTGTTGCGTTGGCATTTAACGACAGTGCTGGGTCACACACACAGTGGAGGGTGAGAGATGTCACCATGGCAGTGATAATAGGTGTGTGACTATGTGTGCGTGTGTCTTTTGTTCTCTACATATGGAGATTTAACCTCTGCAAGACTGCTTACAATAGAATAGAATAGTGTGGTTGTTGCGTGATGAAACAAATTGTTTTCTTAATGTTTATGTCAGTGACTCACACCCACTTGGATGTGGGCTTGCGTCCATGTGGGCTTGCGTGGATGTGGGCTTGCGTCCATTCAGTCATGATGGCAACTGGCCTGTGTATGTGTGTGTGTGTGTGTGTGTGTCCAGTAGCTGTGGTCTCTCTGGGGGAGTGTGTCAGTTACCTTAGGGATCGGGTTCTCAGGTGCTGAGAGAAAGAACATGGGCGATATTCCCCTAAGAGAGAGAGAGAGAGAGAAAGAGGGACATGAAATATTCTCCCTTGAGTATAGAGAGTGACGAAGAGAGTGATGAAGGAAAGAGAGAGATAGAGAGAGAGTGGGAGCATGGGAGATTGTCCTCAGGGTTTAGCACATCGACACACCACAGTGATACCACTGTGTGTGTGTGTGTGTGTGTGTGTGTGGGGGGGGGGTTATGTGTGTGTGTGGTTTCTCAGAATGGACCAGGTTGATTAAACCCCCTGCTTTAATGTCATTACATTTTTTCTTGCCAGCCAAATGGCATTTGCTGTATATACACTATACTATACAATATACTATACTACCATATTGTATATAACCTAATAGATGCACCAGTCTGTTCGTTCCTAAAGCACAAACTGGTGCCAACCTTCATCACTACTTGGTGTTCTCATAACCTTTCTGCTGCTTATTCCTGTCACATCTGTGGCATTTTGGGTACGCGAGTCCCAAGAGCCAGTAGTGAGTTCTGTCGACAGGATGTAATGTAATATAACACGAGTGTCAATCCTGCAGTCGGCTCCAGCAATCAGGAGGCATGAATCACCACAAGAGCCAATCCTAACAACAACAGCCAATAGATTATGTAATTGAGACAATGAAATGTAAAGCCCATAGGAACAATAGGAGCAAATCTATGCATTATAGTTGAATTGTAAGAGTTACAACAGAGATGATTAACTCACTTATAACTAATTGGTGCAGTTGAATAGGAATGAGCTGTAAGGACTGTTGCTATCAAAACAGGAGGTTGTTATGCTATATTTTATTATATCAAGCTAAGCTGACCTGGACTGCACTGAACGGCTGTTTTTGGCTTTATGTCTGCAGCAGAGTGAACCTTTCTTAATCATAACTCTGACAGTTTGAATTTTAGGTTGTAGTTTTCAAAGTGAAACAAATGTGCTTTGAGATCCAGCAGAGATTTCATGAAAGTATTGTTTTGTGCGCTGCATCATGGGTTTGATGTCGACCCTGCCTCGCACGGCAGGCAGCACACATTACTTTGAATGCAGCCTGTCAGCAGCAGTGAGGCAAGTCAATGACACCCGATGCGCCGCTTTTTTTTAACTGTCTGAGTTTGAAATCAATTACAACAAATGCCTGCACAAGACGGTTTGTTACGAACTACATTTTAGGAAAGAGCGCGACGGGGGGGCTGGTACTGTTACATGACGCACTTTATATTTATAGTTTATACTGATGTTCTTTCATGTTGCTGTGCTCGGATTCTTCTCTGTTCTGCGTTCAATCTGTCAGCCGACTGCTGGGGCTGCTAATTAGGCCAGGCTAAAAATAGACACCTGCCTATACAATTAACATATCCCCACTGTCAGACAAAAACCTCACATCTCCCATTCTCCTGTCTCCCATTCCACCACATTGTTATCTCTTTACTTTGACTGACTGGTCAGTGGTTTCCAAAAAGCTTTCAAATCGTGGAGGAGGAAAGCCCAACAGTAAGCAGTAGACCACAAGCCAAATAACATGGTTGGTAATTGATTAGTTATATATGTAACAAGTAAAAAAAAATGCTTCTTATTTTTTATGTAGGTTGATCAATATGCTTTGTGTAATCACAATTCCTGAAAATAGCCTTACTTACTAAGTGTTATTTAACTGCATCAAAATAGATCACGTCGGCTTTGAAGATAATAATACGAGAAAGGCATATATTGTTACATGGGTGTTCGTTATGATATGGACAATTAGCTAACAAGGTGAAAAGTTAATTTTTCATTTGACTTTAACATGCGCTATAGTGTGCTCCACCAGTATCCAGCAAATCTCACCGCGGAATCCAAAACTAACTTGGTTATCCTGTTAATTACGCTCGTCTAAAGATAGACGCTGATATAATTAACATATGGCCGCGTGGCTCCGGGCTCCGCTAGGAACCTGTACTGTGAGCCATACCGCCCTGGGCCAGAGGCAGGCTCCGAGTGCTGTGGCCGGTCATTAGGCCCGGGCTAAAGATAGACACCTGGATGTATGATTAACATATCGTCCCGCGCCGCGCTGAGCCCGGCTGCCTGTTAATTACGCCCGTCCAAAGATAGACGGCATCACGACACGACGAGGGAGGGGAGGGGAGGGGAGGGGATGGAGGAGAGGAGGACAGCGTGAACAAACAGAGCTGGCTCAGGCGCATACCATGTTCAATATTCACGGTTCAAATCCAGCCTGGGACCCTCGCCACGCGCCCCCCACCCCCCACTTCTGTCTCATCTCCCTTTTTTTCCCCGTTTCTGTCACATTAAGGCAAAACTATGCTAAACAAATGACATTTTGTCACAACATGGTTTCGAATGAGCAGTCATGCTAGTTAAGTTATTGCGTTTGACATAATTCAATTAAAACAGCATCATGAATTTCATAGATGACTGTAGAGGGAGAGAGGAGAGGGGAGATGGGATGGAGGGAGCGAGGGGGAGAGGAGGGGGAAAGGAGAGGGGGAAGATGGCGAGCTGAGAGAAAAAGAGGAAGGCGTCGTAGATTTGGGGTTTTTGAAGGGAGGTTTCAACGAGGGAGGAGGAGATGGAGCGATCATCACAGGAGGGCAGGGAGGTCGGATGGTCACACCTGACGGAAGAGTGGAACCAGGAGTCAGTCCGGTCTCTCGCTTTCTCTCTCTCGCTCTTTCTGTCTCTTTCTTTCCCTTTTTCCCTTTTATTCCGTTGCCCTAGTTTTACATGCTGTGTGATGTCTGCATTTCCCTCCCCACACACACACACACACACACAGGGAGAGGGTAATGGAAGTGTGTGTGTGTGTGTGTGTGTGTGTGTGTGTGTGTGTGCTTTCCCTTTGGAGCAGCCTATGAAAGCTGCTGTGCCTTGTAGATGTAAATTATAAAGGACATTTGAATCTATATTTGATGACTGCCTCTTATTTAGAAACCAGCCTTTTGGCAGAGTAAGGCAGCTGCAACAGCTCCATATGTGTGTGTGTGTGTGTGAGTGTGTGTGTGTGTGTGTGTGTGTTTCTGTGTGTGTATGTGTGGGTCTGTTGATAGGCATTGAAGGGGTAAAAGGTCACTGCTATTGAGTTTCTCACCCATAGTAGCTGTGTGTGTGTGTGTGTGTGCGTGTGTGTGTGTGTGTGTGTGTGCGTGCGTGTGTGTGTGTGTGTGTGTGACCCATCCTAGAAGTCTTCCCAGCCAGCAGCCAGCCAGTCTGCCTGACAAGCTGCAAACTCTCTCCTTGAGTTGACATCTTCCATTCGGCCTGCTTCTGCTCGCTACAGTGCTTGTGTGTGTGTGTGTGTGTGTGTGTGTGTGTGTGTGTGTGTGTGTGTGTTGAGAGCTTAGTGGGTGGTGCAAGAGTGTGTTTATGTGTGTGTAGAGACAGATTAGGGGCCTGTTAGGGTAGGTAGAAGCTTGTCTATCCATAGTGTCCACTGCAGTGTTTGAGGTCTGGACCAAAATGTATTAACCAGCTGAAAAAAAACAGCTGAAAACAGACTTCATATATCTTGTAATCAGCTTTATAATTCAGAATATCACATCAAATCACTCAGTATGAATATTCTTGCAGCGTCCACACACTCAGTTCTGGATCAAAGCACACACACACACACACACACACACACACACACACACACAAACACTCCCTGAAACGCCAGTCTACTTTGTAAACTCAAGTTATTTCAGCTGCTTGATATCAGCAAGGAATACCCAGTCATTATGTCCTGGCAGACCGCTCAGTGGTTCCTGATAGGGATGAAAGTGATTAAGCCGTACAAAAACATTACCGGCCGTACAGGAGATCCTCTTTCATCACTTCATCACATAAATGAAGCTATAAGTTTTATTTTAGTGCTGCAATTCTCCGCACCTCTCTGATAGGGAGATGAGCCTCAAGCCTCTGGTTAAATCTCTCTCTCTCTCTCTCTCTCTCTCTCTCTCTCTCTCTCTCTCGCTCTCGCTCTCGCTCTCTATCTCTATCTATCTATCTCTCTCCCTCTCTCCCTCTCTCTCTCTGTGTGTGTCAGCATATTGTATGGGTGCTTGGCCTTGGTGCTGTGTAGCTAACCAGGTAATGAAGCTCTGACTCAGTTGTTTTCCTGCTAGGCCCTGTCTGCACTGATCTATGGCTGCGCACACACACACACACACACACACACACTCTCCACACACTCTGACGCAGAGATACTCACACACTAATACACACACACACACACACACTGAAAGATGACAGCCCACACACACAAGGACAGGCACATATCTGTATATGGCATGCAAACTTAATGTATTGCTACAGGCAGATGCTGGCACGCACATACGCACTCACTCACACACACATACACACACACACTCACACACACATACACACACACAGAACAACTCAGTCAGCATGCAGTCAATTGTGTTTGTTGGAGGACACATTTTATACAGTAAAAGCCAGACAGACGGAGAGCAAGAGTGAATAGCAGGCAGAGAAAGAGAAGCAAAAGATGGAGGAGTTTGAAAGTAATAGAGCAAAACGAAAACGAAATGTTGACACAAAAGACTGAAGGCAAACAGAGGACAAGAAGAGGCCAGATGTGAGACAGACAGAAAGATTAGGAAAAACATGACGGAAAGCAAAATGCAGACAAAGAAGGAGATAAAGACAGTTGGGTAGTATTTGTAAAGCCTGTATTTGAAATACTGTAGGCCTACATCATGCCCATATGTTATACTGCAATGGGTGTGAACCAAAATGTAAAGTGAGTAAACACCTTTTTGTTTTGTCCATAATGCTTTTAATTTGGCATGGGACAATGGCTAGGCTCTAGTTTACTCCTGGATTTTAAGTCACATTTTTTTCTGTATTTTGATGAATTGTGAACCCTGGACCCTTCAAATCAGCTTCATCATGGGCTACTTTGCATTTTACAGTGCAGTAGTATAATTGACAGTTGCCCCCTATATGAAAACCCTGTAACAAAGTCAAATGTTCATCTTCTTTTGTAAGATGTTAAAAATACATGGGTATCAGAATTTGCTACCCTTTCCTAATTTCTGGTGAAATTGGCTTTTTGGTGATACAGTTTTCTTTTTTGGTAGTTGTGCCAACATCCAACATCTTAGAATAGATAGAGTTACAGCATCAAGGCTCATGTGAAGCAGCTTTTCAGGAAAAAAGGGCTTAGCATTTCACTGTGGTTTTAATGCAGGATCATAGCTACTGTTCCCTGGTATCACTAAACCTGCCACAGATTTAGATCAGTTGCAGTTTCATCAAACAAGTCCATGAACAGATAATCGCTATGAAATTACTTGTGACATAATCTGTACCTGTGTGTGTGTGTGTGTGTGTGTGTGTGTGTGTGTGTGTGTGTGTGTGTGTGTGCGTGTGTGTGTGTGTGTGCGTGCGCGTGTGCGAGCGCACTGCTCTGGCATTTAGAGGCTAATCAATGCCCTGCCGACTACCGCTGCTAATTGAAGGTTAGCAGATACCATCAGCATGAGCCTCTCTCTCTCTCTCTCTCTCTCTCTCTCTCTGCTCTCCTCTCTTCCTGTCTTTGGCCGATATAGCTGTATTTCTGTCCTCCTCAAGACCAGCATTACCCATCCAACACACACAGGCACACACTGACACACAACACTCTATCAGCTTGCTAACATGTGACACAGATTTCTTCTCGCTTTGCTTTATGTTTATGTCATACCTGTACATACACATATCACACACATAAAGCTGCATACCCTGTCCTGCATCTGTCCTCTATCAGCCTATACTAGAGAAGCTCATTCACCAGCAACACAAGGCTGCTGTTGCACTGTTCCTCACACATGCAAATGCAGCTTCATTGCCAGTATGATCAATGTTATTGTCTGTTAATAAATGAATAATCTGTGTGTCATAGTGGGGAGGTGGCGTTACAAATATTAAGCATTACACATCACTGATTACATGCAAAAAAAAAACTAGGATTTCACCTCTTCAGTACTACAGTCTGATTCATTTAAAAAAATCTCCAGGATATGAACTCAAACAGACATTTGAGACAGATTTATTCCTCTTTACAGAATGTAATTTGAACACCAGTATTTTGAATGAATGTCAGTATTATGATGAACTACTTCAGGATTTGGAATGATGTTTGTGTTCATAATCTTCTGATCAAACTGCACCTGTTTTTCTTTCATAAATGTTTCTGAATAATCCACTGCATAAACCAATCTATCTGTCATCCCACTATTTATATTTCCAGTAACCATAACAGATTAGTAACCATGTTTTTTATAAATGGATTCCTGTAATTGTGTTACATCTAAACCACAACTCCCCAGCATTGTGTGTGTGTGTGTGTGTGTGTGTGTGTGTGTGTGTGTGTGTCTGTATGTCTGTGTGTCTGTGTCTGTGTGTGTGTGTGTGTGTGTGTGTGTGTGTGTGTGTGTGTGATATGAGGCTGTGAAGATGCTGAACAAATGTTGCAGTTACGTGCAGTCAGCAGTGCGGACAGTATCATGTCAACCTGACAGTGTGTGTGTGGGAGTGTGTGTGTGTGTGTGTGTGTGTGTGTGTGCGTGTGTGTGTGTTTAAGTGTGTGCTCACTGTAGCTGTGAGAGAACGGAGGTGATAGGTGATTAATTCTGATGTCTGCCGTTGCCATGGTAACAGGGACACCTGAGAGAGAGAGAGAGAGAAAGAGAGAGAGAGAGAGAGGAATAGAAATAGAGAGAGACAGTATAGGGAGAGTGGAAGACAGACAGTGGACACACCCCAATAGCACGCTTGCTATTAGGTATTGCATCATTCTGTTTATAAAAGCAAATGAGCATCCATGGCAGTATGTAGATTTTTGTGTACATGTGTTTGTGTATGTGTGTGTGTGTGTGTGTGTGTGTGTATGTGTGTGTGTTTGTGTGTGTGTGTGTCATTGCTCTAATGAAAAGGCCCAGTCCAGGCTATTTACATAAGATTATAAATGAGACAAAACAAAGAGAAGAGGGAGAGTAGGAGGAGGAGAGATAGAGAGGAGAGGAGAGGAGAGGACGAGAGAGGGGGGCGAGGCAGCCCTCCATTTTGAGTTGGTTTACAATAAACCAATAGGTACAAATGATAAATAATCATCCCCACACGTCCCCCCTCCGCCTCTCTCCTTCTCTCTCTCCCCGCTTTTCTCCTCTTCTCTCACATTCACCCACTCGCTCTTTCTCCCTCTCCCCCTCTAATTCATCTTTCGTCAATTATTAACTTCATAAAAAGCTGCATCTGTCTGTTCATCAATAATTTACCCTTAAATGGGGTGTCCCCTTGGGGAACTGTGTGTATGTGTGTGTGTGTGTGTGTGTGTGTGTGTGCGTGTGTGTAGGGATGGAGGGATAAGACCTGTTCCCATGTGCCCCATGTGAGATGGAAAGGAAAACATCCCTCCTTCCATCCTTCCATCCATTCCTCCATCCATTCCTCCACTGCTTCCATTCGTCCTTCCCTCTCTCCTCCTCTCCCTTCTTCCCTCTAACCCTCAGTCCCTCCCTCCCTCCATCCACCCACCCATCGATCATCTGTCCATCTTTCTATTTCTCCGTCCAACTCCTGCCTCCATCTCCATCCATCCATCACTCCCTGTTTCCCTTCTTCCAACCAGGCGAGAATGAGAGGGATGAAGAGGGAGAGAGAGAAAGTGGGACAGTATGAGAAGACATCACATTAGCTGGATTTCCATCCATTTTGTTTTTGGCAAATTATAGATGCATCGAATTAGAGAAGCTGAATGGAAACGGCAAAGTTTCCAATCAAGAAAACATCACAAATAAGTTTTCAAGCTTGCGTGAAGCAGAAATGGTTTCCGTCGATAAAGAAATTATGCAATAAATAATGATGGAACACACTTGACGATTAAATAATGACGCAGGCTTGGTGGCAAGCGGTTCAAACTCATTCCACAACAGTTTCAAAGCACCGCTTCAAATGTCTCATCCTCTCCCATGTAGAAGTCTCCATCGTGGTTGTATGGACATTTGAATATTGCATTTGAAAAGTGCATTTCTTCATTTTAATCTTTGGATGAAAGCATGAAATTATGGCTGACATTATGGAGTCTTGAAGGAATCTCCATTTTTCTGGTCAAAGTGTTTTTCACATTCAGGAAGCCTGTTGATTCGCTTCAGTCTAGTTTATGGAAACGTGTAATTTGCGTTTTAGTTTTTGCGACATTTACAAAGTTTGTGTAAAATTTAGTAAAACTACAATCCCCTAGATCCCCGCTAGTTATTCTATACTTCTTCAGTCAAGGCCATGATCGATGGGCTCCTTGTTTGATCATGATATCCGATAGATTGTTAGTTTTGGATTTTGCCCTCATACACTCAGTCTCTGCTCTCTGGTTATCTCCATGCCTGCTCAAGACAGTATTGGTCAACTGCACCGTAACATGGTCTTGTGATTGCATGTGATTTACAAAAACATGACACACTTTGTTCACTATGGTGGTTATGAAATTCCATGCACATGGTTATTAGAAAGCGTGGAAAGTTATACTCAAGGTTGAGTGCGTATCCTCATGCTGGAAGACGGCATTAGTGAATGATGTGAGTTGTCACTGGCCGGTTCCTCCTTACTGTTCTCACTAGCGTCAGTTTTAAACTAGCTTGTAAAACCGTCATAAGTGTGTACGTTGTATGTGTGTGATCCGCTTCGCTTCTGGCTCTAAAACCTCCTCTCCCTCTCTAGCTCTCTTTGTGCTGCAGTCTTAAGTGCTGCTTCTATTGATCAGCTAGTGGAGAAAAGGCTCAAGGGTGTGTGTGTGTGTGTGTGTGTGTGTGTGTGTGTGTGTGTGTGTGTGTGTGTGTGTGTGTGTGTTGTGCAGTGACATAATAACATGGGCCCCAACGTGTCTGGACTTTAAATGGAGAGTTGGACTGTCTTTCTCTTTCTCTCTCTCTCCCCCTCCCCCCACTCTTGCCCTTTCTCTCTGTTTTCCTCTCTCTCTCTCTCTCTCTCTCTCTCTCTCTCTCTCTCTCTCTCTCTCTCTCCCTCTCCCTCTTCCTTTCATCCTCTCTCCCCTTTCCATCTCTCTGCACTCCCCTCTCCCTCTCTCTCCAGCCAAGCTTCCCTCCCTCCGCCCATCTCTCTCTGTCTCCCTCCCTCCCTCCACCCCTCCTCTCCTCCCCCCTCCGTTCCTCCTCTTCTTCTCAGTCTAAACCAGGAAGCTGACCATGGAATTGAATCTGTGCCATGACAGCGTTTTATTTCCTTGTGTACAGCGGAGCAGCTCACTGACCCGCCCACCCCCAGGCTAACATTCACCTCTTTGAACACACACATATTTGTATTACTATACTTGTGACGACATTCACTGACTACATCCATTCCCTATCCCCTAACCCTAAACTTAACCCTCACCACTACATGCCTAACCTTAACCCTAACCTCAACCTAAACCTAATCCTAAACTTAATCCTAAAATCAAGATTTAACCCTAAAATAGCCCCATAAAGAAGTGAGGAGCGACACTTTTTGGAGGATTTTCCCCACACAAGAAATACAAAAACACGTACACACACACATAGAGATCTGCACATACACTTACAACCCCACACACACACATGCACATGCAAACACAGCGGCACACACACTGGTTTGCACTGCTCCTCTGTTGGCCTTTTCATGCAGTGCTGTGGTTTATTTAGGTGTCACATCACGTTATCTGTGAAAATCACTTTCTCTCTGCTCTTCTACTAGAAACACAAGACCTGGCCAAAGCTAATCTGTGCAAGTCTGGCTGAAATCAGTCTAATATTTAAACTCTGCTCGGGGCAGTTTGAGATTTTTGAGTTGTAAATGTTGATGAGCTTGTGAGAGAAAGTTCTACATTGTTCGTAATGACTGCATGAAACAGAAATGCACTGTAGTGTTGTATACATAATGCCACATTGTTGGATGCATAAATGGCATTAAGCGTATTTGACTTAGATCTTAATTTAAGATATCATTTATCTTGTTCAGTTATATTTGATTTTATACTATCTTTGTCCTATTTGTCATCATAGGACTGATCATTTGTCCTACAGCTTGCAGTGAGACAGCAGCTGACTTGTCTTTCTTAACACTGTCTCATATCTGGAGAGGTGTCCAGTGTTTCTTGCACCATTCTTACTACATGGCAGCTATTAATCCAAAGCGTTCTCTGAGCAATTTCTCAATCTTTCTGGAAAAGGAGAAAGAAAAGAAGGTGTGAAGAAAAAGAGAAGAGAGGTTAAGAGAGTGAGATAGGGAGGAATAGTGATAGGGAGAGAGAGATACACAGCATAGTGATAAGAATAGCAACAAAAGTCACGCTGCTTATCTCGCTAATGCTGCTTACTTGATATAATCCATCAGTTAGTGTTGTCTGTGTTGCTTGATGTGTTGCACTGTCTCATATTAACACTGTTCTTGCTTTGGCAGCATTGTTAACCTGCTTTTTGAGTTGGAATTTGAGAGGTAAAGCAAGTCTCCCATGCAGCCAGATGTATCTCACACAGAGATACATCTTTTTAGCTTTTACATCCAACTTGGATGAATCATTTGTTTAGTTTTTGAGGTCATTATTCCAGTTTTTCAGCTTGCGTTGATTTGTTTCAATACATTACCATAAACTCACACTACAAGGGCTACTGGCAGTCACTCTGCAGTTGAGTCTGGGTGTGGGAGCTAAATAGACAGCAACCCTTCAGCAATAACTGAAGTGTTGCACTGAGGTACTACACACACACACACACACACACACACAAACCTCAAATATTGTTTGTGTAACATTTGAGCTACTTTAATTGTTTAATTGAATTGAGTGATGGAATGAGAGAAAGAATGCGGTGAAGACAGTGACAGAGAGGAAGTGCTGCAGGAGAGAGAGAGAGAGAGAGTTAATGTCTCTATATGGTCGGCTGTGTTCTTTGTGAGCAGAACAGAGCGCACTGCTATAGTCAGTCTGTATGAGTTCTCTCATGCATACAGTAATATGCTCGCTCGCTCTCTGTAAGCATGTGTGTGTGTGTGTGTGTGTGTGTGTGTGTGTGCGGTGGAGCTGTTTTCTGTCCATAGCTTCACTTCAGCTTTGCTTCAGCATTCTAACAGAGAGGGAGTGAGAGAGAGAGAGAGAGAGAGAGAGAGAGAGAGAGAGAGAGAGAGAGAGAGAGAGCAGGCAGCCTGAATAGATGGGAGTAATGGGCTGAGTGGATAAGGGACAGAGAGAGAGAGTAGAAGTGAAAGAAAATAGAGATGTGTGTGTGTGTGTGTGTGTGTGTGTGTGTGTGTGTGTGTGTGTGTGCTCAAAGTGCCCAGTCAGCCAGGCGGCTGGTGCATCGCTGCTGCTTTCTAGTCTTGTGCTGCAGAAAGTTCTGCCCACAGGGTGCTGAGGCACACACACACACACACACACACATGCACGCACACACACACACATTAGACAGTTTATCATGGTCAGATTAGTGTGGGAGCCAGATAGTGGCAACATTTTGATGACTTAAATTCACATAGGCTGTCACAGCCTGGGGTTACACACACACACTCACACATGCGCGAGTGTGCACACACACACACACACCTCCTCTAATATGATATATTGCAATGGGAGTAAGATGAGTGAGATGAAATTGAGGCGTTATAATTATAAAAGCAAGCAGAATTATAATCTCTAAATGTAGAGTCAGGGCAATAGGTTATAGATTCCCCCCCCCCCCCCCCACACACACACACACACACACACACACCATCATCATTATCAGTTGGCCATATCACTCAGTGATGGCCTATCAACTTTACCCCAAACTTACTTGAAGTGTGTGTGTGTGTGTGTGTGTGTGTGTGTGTGTGTGTGTGTGTGTGTGTGTGTGTGTGTGTGTGTGTGTGTGTGGACACGTGCTACACAATACTAAGTGTGATTGAAAAGGGCCCCAGATTAAAGGGGGACATTAAAGGGAATCAGCCTGATTTGTATTTCAGGTGAGGTGAATGAGTTCAAAGCCGGGCTTCAATGGTCAGGATTGACTTTGACTTTGTGGGATTTTCACTAA
>NW_027281092.1:0-100000 GCF_046629955.1 Centroberyx affinis
TTAACTTTCAGCACACTGATGTAAATATCTCTTCTCCCCCACCCTCTCTTGTTCTCATCGTCTTTCCCCGTGCCCTTCCCTTCCCTAGGCATCTGGACAGCAGTAGCAATGAGAGACCAGACATCAGCGCTATCCAGAGAAGAGTCAAGGTACAGCCTTAAACACCGCTGTTTCTATGGCAACCGCGTAACAGGGGACTTGTCCACGAGTTTTTAAAACTCCCAGTTTCATATCGGCCTGGTTATCTCCTATCTTGGTGTTCCAACTCCCTCTTTTATGTTTGTTTGGTACAGTTGATGTCCTTTGCCCCAGATAAATTCTAGTCTAATCATTGACAATAATCCAAAGATCCAACAACTGTATTCAGAAAACCTACCCAATTCTTGAAAGTCATACTATATTGAATGATCATTTCCAAAACAGAGAGTATGGGCTGGAAAGCGAGTTTTTGAAAGCCAGAAATCTCAGTATTGGTATTAATCAACAACCATATCAACCCCCAGCACCTATTTTATATTATGTTTCGGGTTAGTAAAAATATTTCAAAAATCAATCAGTAAATATCAGTTGATAGGGAGATGAATATAATTATAACTACTGTTTTTGGCATGATTTTGAAACACGTACTGGTTTGTACAGAGGAAGGAAAAGTCATGGAGGAGCACTTAAAAAGTTGAGAGGTTTCAATTCTAAAATTCAAAACAGCCATCAACTGACTGCTGCTTGGCCTTTCTAGTAAAATTACATCCTACGTCTTGGTCAAGTTATGCCTCAGCTTAGTTGGAGTTCAATAGACCAAATATCTTCATCAAATCCACTCGACAGTCTAACCACAGAGTTTTCTCTGCTCCCTTTTCCCCTTCAGAAAGTGACGCATGACATGGACATGTGCTACGGTATGATGGGTAGCCTTTTCCGCAGCGGCTCCAGACAGACCCTGTTTGCCTCCCAGGTGATGCGTTATGCCGACTTGTATGCAGCCTCCTTCATCAACCTGCTTTACTACCCCTTCAGCTACCTCTTCAGAGCCGCACATGTACTGGTGAGTGAGCTGAATGACCCTCACACCCTCAGAGATTCTCCGGCTCACTTCCTCACTGGCTTTACTGATTCAAATATTTAAATATTGGCTGATACCAAGCACCAGTCTGATCCATTGCTTTTACTGAATAAATATAAAGTTAATTAGCTGTCAAAGGTGATTGAACAAAAGTCTAAGTTCATTAGATGTTAGTCTAGGGTAATTGGACTAAAATATCTAACACGGTAATGTCTGACATTTTTTGCAAGGATTTGCATTGGAGAAATTCTCAGATATCCTACTTAAGCACAGTGGCAGCCCAATATTCAATACCAGTATCAAAGTGGAATGACTCTCCGGAATACTTGCTGATCAACATGAACCACTCAGATATTTCTTTTGGTGGTCCCTTCTCAATGCCTTGCCCCCTCTCTTATCTCATCCTCCCGTCTTCTCCTCTCACCCTCTCCTTCCTTCTCCCCAGATGCCCCACGAGTCGACGGTGGAACACACCCATGTGGACATAGATGCAGAGTCGCCGCTGGCCACGCGCAACCGCACCCACTGCAGCGACTGCAAGGACCTTGAGTGCAAGCGCAACCAGCTGACGCGCTCCATCAGCGAGATCAAACCTCCCAACCTGTTCCCCCAGACTCCCCAGGAGATCACTCACTGCCACGATGAGGACGATGACGAGGAGGAAGAGGAGGAAGAGTAAAATGGGGTGGAGAGCCATATTCCAGTTCCTGCCTTCTTAGGTTTCCCAGTGAAGTTAGGTGGCGTTCTCTCTCTCAAGAGGAGGTAGGGAGGACATCCGTCTCCAGTGTGTGTGTCTGTGTGTGTCTGTACACACACACACACACACATACACACACACACAGACATATACTGGAGAGGAGGACCAAGAGCTAGAGAGATCATATGACTATCTGAAGACTGTATGCATGCTTGGTCCTCTAAACTCACCCTTTCCTAGTTTCATATTGAAAAGAAAAACACTGTTTTTTTTTTATTGATTTTTGTGGGAAAATAGTTCTATTAGTGGACCTTATGAAAAGTGGGTGAAGCAAAATTTTGTTCTAGATTTATATATTGTTTGTCCCGTCAGGCAGACAGAATACACACTCAAGTAAATGTTAGACACTATTTTTCACTACCTTTCTTATGCTGACTTTTGTAAAAACTGGTGGTGGACTAAATAGTTGTGGTTACATTTACATTGTAAACCATCATGTAGATGGCCAATATACTGTAGTTTGAATGTTTAATTTCATGACAGACTAGCCTTGCCAAAACAGTATGCACATTATTACTATACTGTTGCTGTTATCCCATCGAAATGAGAAACACATTTCAGGTATGGCACTGAAAGAGCGTGCGCATTATAGTGAACTATTAGAATGTGTTTTTGTGCAACATGGGAACGACGGTCCAATTTCCATCTGTTTTGTTTCATTTTGTCTGTTTTTTTTATAGGGGTTAAGAAGTTACACAGGAATAACTTTGTTGTAACTTGTGCAAGTATGTAAGGATGTGTGTTTGTGTGATATCTGTCTGTTCTCTGCCAAAGTAGACTTGCACAGTAGCATCCTGAATGATTGTAAGCTAAGGATCCATTGTACTAACTGAAGCACAGGAGTTGTGTACATGTGGGGCACACAAAGCACAAGTCTGATTGTGGATGATTGTGTCAGCGTTCGACAGATCAATATACCACAAACATTTTCTATGAAGTTTGGTTAAAAAAAACATACTGTGGTGTGAGTGGCTGGCAACTGACATTTTGCAATGTGAGCATTGTTACCTAGCAACAATGAGGACAGACTAACTATGCTATGCTGATAGTCTCTATGACAACCTTGAAGTACAGTAGTGCTACTGTAAATAGCATCACAAGCTATCTGGTGAATGGTTTCTGCCTTGTTGTACTGTCATGGTATTCCTACTGTGCAAAGGCTATGTACAAAAGGGTATAGAAACAAATGATGTGCAGCAAACATGCAGAATTTTAATTATTTTGGTTATGTAGGAAAATTTAAACTTGAGTATGCATTTGACTAATTCAGAACGTTTTTGGAATATTCTAGGCAGGTCTGTTCGGCTCAAGCCACGTCCAAGATCCAAGATGTGTGAAGTGATTTTGTCAAGTGTGTGCTTTTAAAGCAAGAGCGTGTAATATAGGAGCAAGTGGCCTTGGTATGCAAAGAGGAAACTGATCATTGATGGCCTGTGTGGTGTGGTCTTGTACATTATAGTCATGGCTTTTTTAGGATGTATAGAGTTTAGGTCTACCAGGCTACTCGGATGCGACTTTTAACATATCTCGTTGGCTTAGGGGCCTACCCAGGGAGGTCGGCTTCGTCCTGCGGGGGAGAAGTGGCTGAGGGTCGGCAGAGATTGTGGGGATTAGTAGAGGCTGTGATACTGGAGGAATGTGTACAGTATTCTGTATTTGGACTTCTAAACACTGTGACGAGTCCGCGCCATTAAAGTGTTGGTTCTAGCTTTGTTAACGTTTACTAGTTCTAAACTGGAATTATGACTTTTCAAATTTGAACCCTTGGCTTCACATTGCTTTGAACTTTACAGGTCAACAAAAACACACAAAACATTCTGGCACTTTAAGCTTATTAAACGTAACCCAGATATCCTTGCAACATCTACATGTGCGCTTTTGACGCACGTGTCGAAATATATCCTCAACAATGCAGTAGGTTGTAAAGCACGACAAGGGAACTGCCATGAACTTTAGGTGGAATAGGTGACTTCGGACTTTTTTTTTTTTTTCCTTTTTTCAATATCCAGTGTATGCTATAAGTTAACTGTCATCACATTGTATTTAGTCTTGTCATGGTGTAATTTAGTTTTGTAGGTCTTCGATT
The DNA here is from genome assembly GCF_046629955.1 of Centroberyx affinis. Classification (NCBI taxonomy): domain Eukaryota; kingdom Metazoa; phylum Chordata; class Actinopteri; order Beryciformes; family Berycidae; genus Centroberyx; species Centroberyx affinis. The sequence continues at coordinate 3,904 of NW_027281092.1, forward strand.
GAGGGAAGAAAGGGAAGGAACATGCGGCCTGCTATTTGCATAATTTTGGTTTGGGTTGACAAGGAGTGAAGAAGAGCTGAATGTGTCTGTGTGTAAGTTTAACTACAACTCTATGTGATGATTTAATAAGTAGAATCTAGTAGAGAGAAATATATTAGAGCAGTTAAGTATAATTTTTTATATAACTCCGTGAAATATTTGTATTCTCAGTTTTGAATTTTTTTTTTCTTTTTTTTTTATCTAAAATAACTGGATATGCTACTACATGAGGCAGCTGTATTGCTCATAAATAGTTGGCCTTTCATTTTTTATTAATTTTTTTTTTTTTTTTTTTTTAGCAGTCCAGTACAGTGCATATGCATGTGGAAATTCTACGGTTTGACTAATACAAGCATATCCGTTGTGCCAAGGTTGTTAGGGTAGTTTTGGTTAGACTTCTATGTAGACTGCATCTTTTTTAGCAGATGCTTTTTGACAGTAGACATTGTAATTTCTACAACAACAAAAAAAAAATGGCAACCTGCATACGACTTGGAGAGAAAATGCAATGAAGGGGAATGTGAATAGCATGTTGAGTACCTTAAATAAGAAATGGCACTTGTAATCAACGCTGTGGGATTTTTATTTTATTTTTTCTAACCTATTGTTTTTAAATGGTCTTGGTTTACAGTATTGTAAATTGGCCTTTCCATTTCCATATCCTTTTTTTTTTCTCCAGTAACATTTTTGTTGTTATTTCAGAAACTATTTTATACAGTATCACAGGAGTCTGTAGCTCAGACTCTCAGCTAACTAAAACCTGGCAAACAGGTTGCAATGCTTGAGAAGATTTTTATCCATTTTTAGGATGCCCAGACCCACCAAAACCGTCGTCATTCAGTTATTTTAATTACAGTAATCTTTTGTTTTGTGCATATCACTTCATGTTCTTTTGAATAGTTTTTTTGTTTCCAGAATTATTCAACATACTGTACATTGGGAAATTACATAAAAAATGTACAATAAAGCTAATTTTTCATAATTTACTGTGTGTGTCTTGTTAATAACATTTTGCTGTTGCATAATGAATGACCTTTAGGAACATCTGTGATGTGGCGTGCAGTCATGTTGACCCAACACAAAGAAAAAGAGTTAGAAGCACTTGGTACTTCTACTGCAAGGGGTTGATATTTCCATTGTCCTAACTCTTATGTAATGACTCACGTTAAAACTGCATCTCATGGTGGATGTATGGCTGTTACAAGTTACGTTCAAGAAGAATGATCAACAATCTGTGTGATAAAATACAAGCACTACAATATCAGCTCCATTAATTATGGATTGTGACACAGGAGAGAAAATCATTCAGCCAATTCTAACAGAAATTATATGCAAGTATTGGGAATTTGTCTTCTCCCATACCAACCAGCTATCCTGGGTTAACTGATCAGGCATGTACAGCTTTTATTTATATATATATATATATATATATATATTATTCTGTAACAAGTGCGATTTTATTGGAATGTATGGATTAGATGCTTAGACAAAAATAAACTACACACTCTACAGCACAATATAAAGGACAATGTGCTGATTAGACACACGGATACACTCGGTGACATTAGAGCTGAAAGACCATATCATTTAATGGTTCTTCAAAGCTATACAGTGTTGGCACACACACACACACATGCTTACACTTGAAGAGGGAATGTATGCAGCAACAGCCGTTTCCTGACTCAGCACTGTGCCTCATGTCAGCGCTGCCTAACTGCTCACCTCTCAGTCAATGAGAGGAATGATTTGGGACCAGCAAACACTCAAAATATATATATATATATATATGTATATATTTATCTTTTGTAATATATGTCATCTTGGATTGAATTCATATTATTTATTTATTAATGGCACAGAATAATTTATCTGGCCTTTCTGGTCTGTCAGCAGTTTTTCGGCCTGCTTCATTTGAGAGTTATTACTTGCTTGTGGCCTTAACAGCTATTTTGGTGTGAGTGTTCGTATTTAGTTTGAGTAAAATGGGTGCAAAAATTATTTAGAGGAAATTCATATACAGCTACTGACTGGTTATATTGCTAAAGCCTTCCAAAGCCTCTGCAATATATAATGATCTGATTAAAATACTGTGGGCTGTTGGTAACCTAAAAGTGGTGCAGTTTTCATGAAAAATCATTTTTGTCTCACAATATATTTTTTTTTTTGAAAAGGCAGGACCCAGAGAAAAAAACTTAAAAAAACACTGTTCTGTAGTAGACATAGCACATTCAACCACCAACTGTCGTTCTGTTAATCATTCACTTTTTATTGTACCACCAGCTGGAGGAGGCAATGGGAATGTTGTCTTCAGGTTGAAGCAGTGACATGGTGGCATTAAGGACAGCGCACAGGTACAGTAGCAGCATTGGGATGGACAAGAGAGCATGACATTAAAAAAACAGGGTGGAGCACAGGCAAAGCATTCACATAGCTGAAGGATGATGCTCTGAGGATGGTGTGTGTGTGTGTGTGTGTTAGAGAGAGAGAGAGGGACAGAGAGAGTTTGTGTGTGTGTGTGTGGTGTGGTGTATAACAGTCTGAGTCGCATTTCTTTCACCGCCACCAGAATACACAGCCTACAATGACCTGTGTAATTTACAGTCAGCTGCTCAGCTTCACATCCTTAAACCCAGTTATTCCTGTTGTGTATATAGACCTTTAAATTGTCCTCAGCTTATCACGCTTCTCATTCTTATGTCAGGCACTCAGATCCACTGGGCTGCAAAGCATGTGAGTATGAAGCGAAGTTCACAAGTACAATCTTACAATATCATGATTTCATTGCTTTATCTCTGGAGTGATTGTCCCTGCGAGGCAGAGCTCGCCCGATGCATAGGAGCACTTACAAGTAAACAGTAAACAACAGCAAAAAACAACTGCAAACATTGTAGGTGTATTATATGTGTGGTTATACAACAGGTATGCCCTCATGGTTGAACAGATGGAAGGGTTGCTCGTCCATGTGTGCTCTCAAAGGTTGTCACACACACACACACATTGAGACACATATGGAAACAGTGACCACCAGTGGTTACAAGTTGCAATCGAATATCAAAAAAATGCATAATGATAAATCCAACTTTAGGGACATTGATATTACCAATAAGGTGACAAGCAAACTGCCTAAATATGCATCATGTTAACAGGCAGTGTCTATGGAGGATTTGTAAAATATGAATTACACTCAAATATGTGTGCTTGGAGCTGGAATCAAAACACCTAAATACTTAAAAGTTACAGTCTAGGCTGCTACACATATGAAGTAAACAGAATTATTCTATGCTAGGAAATCATGTAGCCTACTGGCAAATTTGCATTAGCATAAGCATTAGCAAGTGTTTTAAAACCCATTCCTGTCTTTATGAGGTAATATAAGCGCAGACATTAATATAGCAACAAAATGTTCAAAAAGAATAATGTCATTGTGGGTTTGGGAAATTGTGAGAGAAACAGAGATGCATTAATATGTCATAAAATAGGAAAACAATAAAAAATGTTTCTATTTAAAAGTGGCCTACTTTTATACAATACAGCAGCCTTGAACAATACTTTAGAGTTACAAAAGATTTCCTCAGAATTTATGATCTGCATTGTGATGGGAGCCAAAATTTAACCGGATGTGTTGAAAACAAGCAGAGTGGATGCCCTTAAATCCTGTTTCACTCAAATTTACTGAAAAAAAAACAGCCTATATGCAAGGTCCAAAGAAATAGACTTACTCTAAGGTGGAAGTGACTGAATGAAGTCTGACACATGCACGCATGCGCACGCACTCACACATGTACTGTACACACACACACATACACACAAACCGACACATAAACAGTGGAAAAGAATAGCTCTGTATCATTCATGGACATGTTTAATGTCGAGGTTGCTTTTTGTGAAGTTGATGATGCTCAACATGTTAGATGAGGTCATTAATACTGTGCAATTATCAAGTTTGATTATTTGTAAAATTGGCAAAAAAAAAATAAGACACATACCTCCACATGCATAAGTGCCAAGTCAGCACTTTCATACAACCCCCCCCCCATCCCATCCCAAACCCCCACCCGCCCAACAAAATCCCCTGCACTACATTGTTGTATACACGTCTAAGTAGTTTTCAGGAGCCATAACTCCCATATCAAAATATAATTGAAGTTGCATTTGAGGTCAAAGGATGTATGATCATACATAAAACATAAAAAGAGAGAGAGAGGGAGAGAGAGAGAGAGAGAGAGAAACTGACTAAGGACAATTTTGCTTGTGGATGGCTGCAGCTTAGCATTCTTCAAAAACAAATATACATAAACATACAGTACATACATACAAATATATCTGTCAATTTATAATACAGTGATTTTTTTTAATTCATAATCATCTCTTAAATAAACTGTGGTTCATTGCACTTTGTTAAAATAATTAATTATATGATTTATCTTAAAGGCAATAGTGTGATTTTTTTTTAAAAAGGTGAAAAAGATACTGTACCATAAGCCTGATTTAGGATAATAGTAAAAATAACAAGATCTGTAATATACATATCTGTAAAAGACCCTCACCTATTCATATACATAAATGTATGTGTATCTCTATATATGTAGCATGTCTTTTTGATATGACATGTGTACCCCACACAAACGTCTGTACATGCTCATGCATGTTTGTATGCCAGTTTATGTCATACCTGTCTCCACGCATACATATATACATACATTATTATAAAATAAATAAATACAGGAAAACATTCTTGGTTCATGATTTAATGGTTTCTCTCAAAGCGGTATTTGGTACAGTCTTTGACTAACCATTGCTCTCTGCTTGTTTGGGTGCCTGTTTGTGAGTCCTCGTCGTCGGGATCAACAGTCAACTGAGCCTCCCTGAAAAATGCACAGGTGGGAAGTTGCATTTGTGTGTGAATAGGAATATGTGTATGTTTGCATGTGTGTGTATTGCTTGACTGTGTATGCATGTGTGTGTGTGTGCAAATAGGTGTCCAGTGTAATAAGGGGGGACCAAAGTCTTTGGCCTGAGGAGAAGGTACAGTGTGTGTTTTGTGTGTTGCATGTGTTTTGATGTGTGTGTGTGTGTGTGTGTGTGTGTGTGTGTGTGTGTGTGTGTGTGTGTGTGTGTAAGGGAAAGGGATGGGGGTTTGCATGCACACCACTGTCCGCTGGTCCAAGTCACCGCTATGAAAGTAGTTGGATTGTCCCAAAAAAGAAGCTCAGTCACAAGTATTGTCCAAGTGCACCCTCTGTAAGAGGATGTTGTACAGTAGGGATTGTGACAGTGTTCAGGTGGGGGGGGGAGGGGGGACCCCAGCACCCCTCGTCCCCACTGCCCCTCTGTGAAAGGGTCTCACTGACTGGGGGCTGTTGGTTGGAGCAGAACCCTCGCTCCACCCCCACCCTTTCCCTCATCTCCATCTACGCCACCCCTCCATGTTTGTCCATGAGGCGGGGTGGAGGTTCTGGGCGGGAGGGGGGCCAGAGATGTTAGCTTTCGGCCCACGGACCTCGACTGGGCTCCTCCTCCTCTCCTGACCCCCCCCCCCGTCCGCCCAGTCTCCACCAGGCTCGACGGGGGCTAGATGGGTCCCTCGTTGTGGGCGCTGTGGTTGCTCCTGCTGAGGCCCACACAGTTCTGCTGCTGGTTGAGCAGGTGGGAGGTCTCGTTGGCCACGGCTATAGCCACGGCGGAGGTGGTGCTAGTGGTGCTAGTGGTGGTGGCGACGGCGGGCGTCTCCACGCCGTCGTGGAGCTCCGTCAGCGTGAGCTCGATCTTGGTGAACTCGCTGTCCGTGGACTGGGGCGTCTTGTCCATGCGCGACGCCATCAGGGCATTCTGGTACTGTTGGCGCGTCACCTGTGATACAGGGAGGGAGGGAGCTGTGATCAGGACAAACGTCACGCCACATAGAGCAGTGGTTCTCAAACTGGGGGTTGGGACCCCTCAGGGGGTCACAAGATAATTTTGGCAGATTGTGAGATGATTTATGGGATAGTGAAAAACATATTTCTATTTATTATCATGTGTAATTTGTCTGATGTTTCTCTAGTTTTTGGTTTTGTCTTGTGAAATACTGAATCGTTTTTAGCCTCTAGGCATCCTCTGATAATCGAATGAAATGACCTGAAAAGGGAAAATAATTTATTAGGGGAACTGTTGCATATGCAATCTGTGATGGGGGTCACAAGTAGGCATTGCTTCTTTTTAAGGGTCACGAACCAAAGAGTTTGAGAACCGCTGAAAGTTTGAGAATCATTGAAAGTCAGTAATGTATCCCAGTTTCCCCTACCACCAAGTGTGGTGGGTCAAACACCTTAAAAAGCTGCTAACACGAAGAAAAAAAAACACAAAAAAAAAAAAAATCATTAGTCTGGGTTTCAATGGAGAGTTTTAGTGTCCCATGATTGTCTAAATGCTATAATCCTTGTAATTTTTGGCATGAAAATGGTCATATTTAAAGGAACTGTATTTTAGCACAAAATATTGGCTATCAGCAGCTTCGATACAGAAATATCAGTATTGGCATCAGATTTCAAAAACCTGTATCAGTCAAACGTAACATAATGTTCACACATACACATGGGGGCTTTGGTGCAACTGTATGAATGCCTCCCTGCTCACCTGTGTGTGTTCTCACCTTTATATACTGCAGGTCTGAGCTGGCTCTGACAGAGTAGTCAGGTACGTAGATCTGCAGAAAGGCGTTGAGCTGGTTGTTACTGCTGCCCAGGGTGGGAGTGATGGCGTCTATACGATCACTCCTGTTCAGAGAGTCTGAGTGGTTGAGTCCAAACGGCCGCGGAGGAGACTTATTCTCTGTAAGGAGAGGAGCAGAAAACACATCAAATATGGAAGAGGTTCACCAAGTCTATATATATATACAGTAGACTAAAATTTGTATCTCAATTCATGCGCACTATCTTTGCTTGTCTGACTTGTTTCTACAAAGGAGGTTTAGGAGAAATACAAGACATCAATGAGACCCAGTGCATTATAATGTTGAGATGTCACTGATTTCTGATTAGTAACTGGCATTGGAAGTTTGTCTCACAAGTGAAAAAAATGTTTTCTCATTTATTTTTTTGTATTGCTCCAAAACAGGTTTTAGGAAAAATGATTAAGAAATAAGCAAGGATACACTTCTACTGTATAAATTACACAATAAAGACCATTTGTCACAGTCTGCTCTCCCTCTAAACTTGTATTAGGGAGTCTTTGGGCCTCTCTTGCTAGTTGTCATTTACCCTTTCTTTCTATGGACTGCGCTAGTGTTGCCCCAGTGCTCCCATATCCACTAATGCATAACAAATGGGTCAGATTAGAGATGAGTCTTTTTTGAGATTTCACCCTATCATTTCATCTCATCTCTTCTGCTCCAATCTCCTCAGCAGTAATCTGACATCTATCAGTGTACATGACGGTGATCATTGATCCATATTGTTCTTTTGTCGTCCTTTTTGAGCTGCTCTCTGCAGTCTATAAATGTGCACTGATGGTAATCATCACTGATATATGTACACTGTGTATTTGTACATATTTGTGTTACTTTATACTGTGTCGTAACACAGTCACTACCTGCTCTCACCCACCCTTTCCTCTAAAATCTAAGCCAGGTTTCTCTGCAGCCACTCAACTATTGTAGCAGCACATTTGATCCTGTGTATTGGTAAATGTAATTGACATTTTTCCAAGTTAAGTGTTCAATATCAGCACAGGTTCTTGCTGTGATGTATGGAAACCTAAATCTATACAAGTCTTTGAGTGAGGGGGTGTGAGCTTCATAGGTAATGAGTCGGTGGTCTCCAGTGATGCTGCTTGCCACCAAATAGAAGACTTGTTCTTTTTTTTTTTAATTAAAGCCAGATTATGTTTTCCACTTCTTAAAGAAGCCTAGTGAAAATCACACACAACAAAGTGGAAAAGGCTTGGCCACGCTAATGCTACTACGCCGACTGGAATGTATGTAATCCCACGTTTGAGTGAGTGTGTGTGTGTGTGTGAGAGAGAGAGAGAGAGAGAGACAGAGAGCGAATGTGTGTGTGCGCGTGTGTGGGTGTGCGGACCTAGCGCAGTAGGCCAAAGACCTGGCATGTGAACTCTTGCGGATTAGTACTCCACTTTCTAGGGGCCAGAGGGGCCAGGTCAATACAGAATACTGTGGCGTGTAGAAAATACACACATAATGCATCTATATACACACACAGACACACACTCAAGCACGCGTGCCCACACACACGCGCGCAGTGGGGGCGACAGACGGGGTGAAAAACACGTTAAAGGTGCATTGCAGGACGCTGCTGAGACTGAGAGAAAGAGAGAGGGTATTTGTTCAAGTGTCAGCGCATTTCCGGGTACATGTGGGTGTGTTTGTGTTCATGGCAGCATGTCCATTTGTGTGTGTGTGTGTGTGTGTGTGTGTGTATGTATTCTGTGTGCACGTGTACATCTACCAGTGCGAGCGTGCATGTGAACATATGTGTATGTGTCTTTGTATGTGTGCACAGTGGTGTCCGGCGGGGGGCCGTAACTGTATAGGTCTTGTTTATGTAGTCAGAGGGTTAAAGGGTAGAGGGGAGGAGCCTGGGTCCATTCTGGGGCCTCCAGTCTCCAACACCATTCACCCACTTGACTAATGGCCGTGGGGAAGAGGGTGTTAAAAGTCTAAATCTGTTTCCATTTCTTCTCTATTGTTTTCCTCTCTCCCTCTCTCTCTCTCTCTCTCTGTCTCTCTCTCATGCAGACATACACACACAAATACACCCAAATTTGCATGCAGGCAGAAACGCACAGATGGGGCAGTTTTCACACACCCACCCATCCACACTTTAAAAACCACCTCGGTCACAAAGTCACACAAAACCAAAGTCAACATTCAAACGGATGGTGAGGAACAAATGATGTTTAGAAAAGTACAAAAATTGCAGTTATGAATGTTAATAGCATGCAGGTTAAAGTAAACACATTCCTCTCTCAACACATTACAAAAACTCATGACCGCATCACACCATGTTATTATTAATGTGAGCTCTGAGTGACATGAGTTGAACGACACAAACATGTAGTTTTCAAACTTTCATGCCGAATCGGGGGATGGGATGATATTAGTACTGTATTAGATGAGAAGAGCGGTGGATGTATAGACAGGCAGTTTGGGAGAGAAAGAAAAGTCTACTGTACCTGGAGATCCTGCTAATGATTCAGCCCTACTGACCACAAACGTACGCGACAGGGACAGAGGGACTTGGGGTAGAGAGGGAAAAGAAAGGGAGGAGGGAAAGAAGAAAAAATATGTCACTAAAGGTGAGGAACAACTGAAGCAAATAAATAAATAGTAACCTGAAAAGTTAACTATCTGGGCTCTAATGTTGTAGTGAAGCATCTTAAACAGGTGTGAAGACTAAATTCACCCCTTTTTCTAGGGGCAAATGGAGTCTAGTTACCTGTCAGCTAAACTGCCATTTACTTATATTAGATGGTGAAGTTAAAGAATACATCCCTCCTCCCTCCTCCCATCTTCTCACCACTACACCATGCTACAACTTGAATATCATGCAGCACTGTAAAGTATTGATTGCTGATTGCTGAAAGAAATGAATGAAATACAATAAGACCTATCAACCTATTGCTGACAGGGGCGTTACTCTACTTTTTCGCCAGTAGGTGTCTCTCAGATCCTACCAGCCAAGAGAATCAGAATACTTCAGAATAGTTCTATAGTTTATGAATGAACTGAGGAGACGAAGCAGATTACCAAGTGAGGCTTGATTTGCTGTGCGGGTCATTGTGGTGTAGACATTGTTCTAAAAACTTTATCGACTAAATTCAGGCTATCCCATCGCAGGGGAACCAAACCTGACCTGTACTCTGCTGGCATGGTAACACAGGCAGCCTAGTTACTAACCCAGATCAGTCCTGGGAAGGATAATGTGAAGGCAGACAATCTGGGTTAGGCCAGCCCATGTGGCGCTGTCCTGAGGGGAGCCAGCTTCGATACCCACCGCTGACCTCCCCACCCCAAACCAGCCACCCGCTCCACTGGGGGTACAGTTCAACGCCCCATTGCCCTATGCTCTGTGATCCGTCTCTGTATGTAAACCCACCTTGCTTTCTCTCAGCCTAAATATAAAAAGAAGTTGGATGGTGGACAAGTCCCTTTCCACAAGATATAGGACAAAGACAGAGTCGACACTGAAGCTGCATTCAGATTAAGTAACTTTCTCTAAACTGTTGCTGGTGAGCTCGATGGAAAGTAGCGAGATAAAGTAGGATACTCAATTATTTGAATGCAGCCTAGGTGTGACAGTGAGGTGGAGGTCTTACCTGGCGACGCTGTCAGAGCCATCATCCCATAGAAGGAGAACGGCCCCGCTTCAAACTTCATCCCCTCCTTTCCCGCCTCCACCTCCACCTTCCCCTGTGGGAGCCAGATCAATGAGATGAGATGGAATCATTATTTATACAAATTGAATGATATCATGTGCTGAATGACACATTGTGCAATACAATGCGTTATGCAGCACATGAATATTATATGTCAAATATAGCTTTGTGTTACACCAAGAATGACAATGTACTCAGCTTACTTTTCAGACTGTTCATGTTTTATAATGTTTAATCCACTCTCTCAGACCATATATTTATCACACAGAAATCATTTCTAATTTACTCTCTTTGCATGTTTTTTTTTTCAAATATTAGTTCTTCCATGTATCAGGTTCAGTCTCCCATTACAGCCTGGCATGTTAAACACATTAAGTTTCAGTTCAGCTTTGTGCTTTAAAGTTACATTTTCACCCCATTCAACATCCGCCAGCTTTCGCCGCTCAATCATATTCATCATGCCTGAGTGAGGGGAGAGCAAATCCTCCCCCCTCCCTCTTCCCCACCCTCTTTCCTCTCCTTTTTACTACTTGTAGAAAATCCCCACTCTGTTTAATAGCTCCAAATCTTCTCTTTAGCCAAGTCTCAAGGGCAGTGACCCTGCAATTGTCCAACCTGGACCTCATTTGATCCAGGGCTATTACACATATTGACTTAGTGGTAAATCCTGATAAAGGAAATAAATAAACTAAGTGAACTCCAGTCATATATTAGAAAATAGAGGTTATATCAGATATTAAGCTTTAGGGAATATAAGGGAATATAAATGTTCTTACTTAGTTACACTTGAAAGATATGAAGTGTACTTTGAAGTGCAGTATCTCAAAAAACAGACAAAAAATCCTAATTGATGGTAAAATTTTACAAATGAGCTGTGTTTAATGTGCTAACATGAAGAAATGTCACTGTTGGTTGCTATAATCCAAAGTGCTTTGCAGTACAATGATGCCATGCAAACCTCTTTAGGATGCATGAGCCCTCTGGGAATCAAACCCCTAACTCTTGCAATGCTACGACCTTAGACAGATGGCTATACTGTAAAGGACCAGCTCTAGAATTACTTAAATAATGATAGTTTGTAGTCCTAAACCAACATGTCCCTGCTTCAAATTACAGTAGTTTAGTGAAGTGTACAGTTTAGTTTAGTTTAGTTTAGTTTAGTTTAGTTTAGCTTTCTTAATTATTACCAAAACAGTCATTTGTACCCAGGTGTGTATTTCCACCCACTTAAGCACAATGGGTGAGTCAAATCAAGTGCACCATTAGTTCAATCAAAGTACATACTACAAACTACATAAAGAGCTTCATTCCAAAGTGTTATATCCAAAAAAAGATATTCAATATTTCTAAAATATAGAAGAAACAGTCAGTAAAACTGTACTAACTTTCTAAATCACACACTTAGGTTATCTACTGTTTTTTAAAAAGTGCCATCATTTATTTTCATTTTGTGCTGTAATTTAGTAGGTGTCCCTTTTATCAACGGTGCATTTTTGGAACAAAACTCCTCATATCTAATTGAGTTTGTAGCGCTGTGTGTCCACACACCTGGAGGATGAGTATGAAGTAGTCCACAGGCTTGTTCCTGTGGAAGAGGTAGTGCTCAGCCGCCCGCTTGTTCTTCTCGTCATACTTCAGCTCCTGGATGACGTTGGGGTGCTTCAACAAGCGCAGCAGAATCTTTTCTGACATTTGCACCGGTCCGAATGGCTCGACCTCTGCAGAGGGGGAAGGATGGACAGAGAGAGGGAGAATATGAGCAAGCATGAGTGCATGAAATATGAATATACAAGACAATCTCACTCTTTTCAGGACTTCCACTGCTACTGGAAGCGAGTTTGAGTTGAGAATCATACAAACCTTACCAAAAGTCATCTTTAACTTTTAAATAGTGTATCCTGATTGTGACTGGTCTGCTTCAACCGCCTAATGGGCCAATCAGCTCCTTCAACTCAGTGGCGGTGATATGTGTCAGCTGGCTGCTGGCTCCACCACCAGGAACTAAACTCCCTAATAGCCTTTAGAGGGCCCTTAATCAACGCTTAGCTGCTAGGTCAAAGTTCTAAAGCAAATCCAACTGCAGCGAGGCACAGTCCACCGCCGCTGCTGTAGTAGTATTTGGATATTCTACTGCCCGTTTAGAAATCCATTTCCCAAGGGAAAGCGGGTGAAATATTTCACATTTTACACTAAGTATGTCGACTTCTGTGAGAACCCGGACCATAGGCCAAAAATGCTGGAAGTGATGTCATTGAGGAACTAGTGTAAGCAAACAGGGTGGTGTTTTTAAAGCTGTGGGCTAAGATCACAACATGTAACCCTTAGTTCATGACACGCAAGCAAATAGCCGCCCATGTTTTTTGGATCTGCACGCAGTCTGCGCCGACGTCCCGTGCCGCGTTCCCGAGAGGCCTAGCACCTCTCCGCCGACATGCACGCACACACACATACGCACACACACATGCATACCAACACGCTTGTTGTGAACGCTCACACAAATCATTCCCTCACACACACTCACAACACAGATACACATACTCATTCTACACACATACTCACTCCTCCCCACACCCACTTTCCCAAAACACAAAGCACATACGCACACACAAACTAAAAACAGCACACACACACACACACACTTTCCCCACAGTGAGGGGCTGAGGGCACACTGGGGGAAGTCAAGCAGCAACGCAGCCCACTTGCCTGTTGCTAGGAAACGCAGGGTAGCCAGCAGAAGCTGAGGTGATATTTTAACCTTCATTTCATTGTCGGTAGGCTTGAAGGCCGAAAAATCCTGCTTCCTTTCCCGATGGGTGATTTTCTTCTTTGTCTTGTTGTCAGCTGAGGAGAGAAAATGAAAATGTGGTGTAAGACAGAACCTGAAAGTTTTTTTTTTTTTTTTTTGGAAAAGGGCAACCCACTCCACTCCACGCATACTGAGCTAGTAGCTCTGGGTTGAAGGGTGACTAAACTGAAGTTACCCAAAACTTTTTCAGGAAATGTAGCTGTGGAGCCTTTCCCAGAACTAAAAGAGAGTTGGGGGGCTACATTGTTAGCTTACCACATTCTTAGCATTACTTGAAGATATACAGTATGTTTTCAGGCGACAACTAGACTGGCACAAATGTCTATAGGCTTTTATACATACCAGAATACTTCATAGGAGTTTATATAATGAATGTGACCCATTCCTTAGTGCTTATGGGAGGCAAGAAAGTGTTTTAGCCCCTGGGTTTATTAGAAGGTTTAATACAGTTTGCATAGTTAAGCTATGTGAATTAGAACCAAATTAAGTTAAGTTCAACAGTCACAAGGAAGTAACAGTGCTATTACATGGAGCCAAACCGCTGGGCTTGGATCAATTTATATCAGTTCATGGATTTTACACTGACGCTCTAACAAGGCCTTACAGTCTAACAGGTGTGAGCTTTGAGAGGGGAACCTACTGTACAAGTCCGTCTCGTCCAGGATCTCTGACTTGATGATTTCTTCAATAACATCCTCCAGGGTGACAATACCCAGAACCTCGTAGAAGGGGTCACCCTCACCCTCATTGTTCACCCTCTGAACTATGGCCAGGTGGGATTTTCCTAGCAAAACACACACACACACACACACACACACACATACACAGGTTATAAAGTTGGGGTCATGTAGTGATAAAGAGCGTAAAGGTCCACCTTAATGTGTGAAATAGGTCAACCAACATAAGCACACAAACAGCCTAGCCTATTCAGTATCTATATGACATGTGTCACAAGTCACATAAACATATATACATGATATTGTGTCCTGCGAAACAGGAACAATGAACCAATCATGTTTAACAGTATTATGTCTGGAGTATCGCATAATACTGCTCAGTCTATTTTAACTGAGGCTAATATTACTGCAGTATGTATTAACAGCAGTGTGACAGTCCGGATCTTACACACACAACAGGTATGACAGAGTGATATGAATGAGTAATTGTCATCTGTATCAGTCAGACAACCAGGGATGCAGGAAATGGTAGTAGAACATGTACAAGTGTTAGCGAACACAGAGCCGGGCAAACATTCAGACAGCCAGAGAGACAGAGAGACAGACAGACAGTCAGACAGTCGCTCTCCCCAAGTTCATCACATGAACCCCGCTAGCCCTCCCTCCCTCCACATCTGTGTTCCCAGGACCCTCCTGTGTGCTGTACCATCTGAGAAAAAAAAAACCCCACCGTGCACACAGAGAATACTGTCAGGCAAAACGCTAAACAAATTCTTTGCCTTTTCTCAGCTTGTGATCATTTAAAAGGAATTTTCCAGAGGCCCGGGCTAATATTAGCCCCTGCAAAATGAAGTTTCCATTCGGCCCCGGCGATATTCTCACCGAGCGAACGAACGGGCCGGGCGAAGCCTCCGCTGTGTGATCAGATTGTCTTGGAGTGAGTCGTTTGCATGCTGATAGGCCTGGGTGTAAATAGTGGCGGGCATCTGTGTGTGTGTGTGTGTGTGTGCGTGTACATGTGTGAGCGTGTGTCTGCATGCGTACACAGGTGCGCAAGCATATGTGTGTTTATTTGTGGAGAACACAGGTACATCACTGCCTCGCTGTGCGCATGCTGTTTCAGCTAACGTTGCCTGCTTGGTGCAGGCAGGCACAGATTGAAAGGCCTTCTGGGCTGATCACCAAGTGTTTTATTGCACTGCAGCTCACTGCATCCTCACAACACTATGACAGCACACTGACGTCAACTGTACACAGGCTAACAGAATGTGAACAGAATGATGTGGACACACACATGCAGACTGGATGCTTTCAATAACACTCAGGTTACACCTAGTGGGCTGGTAGAGTAACACTCCCAAAGAGAACATAATCACCAGAAATATCCAGATATTAACACACAGTCTGTCAAAACATACCTGCACATGGCAGGTCTTGCCTGGAAGTGTCCTAGAACAGTAGAGGAATCCCATTCTCATTAAGATGTCAATGACATCTTCAGCATGTTGCTTTATCACTGAGGGTTGGGCTAACTAGGACAAACGCAAATGGAGCCTCAGTGGGTTAAAGCAATCAGGCCCCAGAAGTCCTTGAGCAAGCAATTACTCTAAACTGCCCAGGGGAGGGGATTGCAAATGGAGTGGCCAGCACAGCACAGCACAGCGAAAACAGATCAATGCGTGTGCAGTGGTTCCACTCCTTCGCCCTCCCTTCACTTAATGGCATCGACTCCACTCAGGTCAGGTTTAAACTCGGCTTCCAACTTTAGGTTTCTGTGTGGAGAGAATCCTCCAAACCTTCACTGCCAAACAATGTCCATTTTAATGTCATTTAGACCAGTATCAAGTCTTAAAATCCAATTTTCAATTAATGCAAATCAGCTTGTTTCAAGTTTCTTGAATCAAGTGACATTATCTAGTGGAGTGATCTGTCTTATTTCAAGATATTGTCATTTGTTTTGAGAAAATTCTCAGAAGCAAAGTCAAATTGTCACCCCACTGAGTTTTTCACTTGTGAGGAAAATAAGCTTTTCATATACAACACTACTGATAATACTACTACTACTACTACTACTACTACTACTACTAAATAACTTGCTAAGATGAAGTTTTTTGCAGCGCTGTATCACATTACACTTTTAGATTTGCATATGTGGTTCATTACTGTGCAGATTTAGAAGAAGGCTTGTTGGTAAGGCGCACCTTTTTACATTCCTGATCCTGGAAAAACAAGTGAAATACAAAAAGACTGCATATTCTCCTAAAAACCTGAATGATAACTGGTGATGGTGTGTGTGGGGGGTCGGAGGGGTGGAGGGGGGGGGCTTCATATATATACAGTGAGTGTATCACTGGTTTTATCAAAGAAAGAGGAACAACCAATCAGAATGTGTGTCAACATGACCTCACCTTCCTGACACAATACTAGGCCTAACCTCTCACCTTTGTGTAAGCCAACTGATAAGGAGAGGTGGAGGACATCACTAAGATCACACACACACACACACACACACACACAAGCACGTCCTCACACACACAAGTACGAGTGCACACTCTCACAAACACAATCTTTTTCACTCTTCAAGAAACCATGTGGGTGCACACACACACACACACACACACACACACACACAAACGTGATAGCACAAGTCCGTTGTTTGACAAGTTAAACTAATCCTATCAGGATGTTTGCCCACATCAAGAACACTTTCTATGGCCGTCCCATTTACTTGGGGTTAACTATTAGAGATGACCTGTCATAAGACTTTTAACAGAGGCCCGCAGGTCACTAGTAAAAAACATAGCATGACAAACACAAAAAAAACTGAATGGGAAGCTCAATAGAAATGACAGAGAAAAACATGTTTATGCCAAGTTTGATATTGTTTATCCCAGAGCTTGTCCCATGGGGTTAAAATGTAAGGAGATAGAAATTTCACAAATTCAGGGAATGGAAGGCAAAGGGAAAATCACACTCCCATCCTTCCCTTCAGACTACATGTTTTCCAAGAAAATTCTGAAATATTTAACTGGAGACACATTTTGAGCTAACATCAACTGCTGTTTTCAAATAAATGAACAGGCAGATAATCTGACACCAATAAATGCTCACTATATTTCAGAATCAGTTTCTGCCCCTTTGTCAAAAGGCCAAAGGTTTATTGATAGAGCGAATTGTGGTGCAGTTCAAACCTTCATTTTATAGAAACATACAGAGAGAGAGAGAGAGGGAGAGAGAGAGAGACAAGCATATGGACAGACACAGGGTTCTTACACAATTTCCATTTCATAATTCAATACTTTTTCCAGACATTAATTTTTTGATTTATCAAAATTGAATAACAATATTTTTTATTCTATAGATAGATAAACAGATAGATAGATAGATAGATAGATAGATAGATAGATAGATAGATAGATAGATAGATAGATCACATATACTGATCATGATTATTAGTCTCGATGATTTGGGGAACAAAATTATTTTAGCGCATGTTGGGCATCTTATATCAACATTTTTATTATTTTCAACAACAGCAGGCATTCTAAAGGAAATCAAATCAAATCTAATGTTTCAATATTGTCCATTTCTATGATTATTCATTGTGGAAGCTAGAACCATGATATAACTACAAATTGTATAGTCCAAATAAGTGGTGTAGCTTTTGTGATTCCAAGTGTTTGCATTTTCTCCATTGATAACATTTTATGTAATTATGACGTTTCCATGTTTCTCAGCATATTCACAGGTAAAAGATGATGGTGCCCAAGTATCAGCTTAGTTGGCCATTATGTGCACCACAACTGTTCTCTTTGTAGCATGATGTTAGCTGCAAGTGGCTGTATTTTATGAAAATGAGGATCCAGAAGTTGCAAATTAAGTTATCAGTACTGTACCATGCAATCAACTTCTCTACCCCCTGGATTTCCTTACTGCTTTACATCACTGTACATGTTTTTTTCTTCTCACGTTATGAAATATCTACTATTTTTCCCTCATCTTAGTTGTTTTTCAAAGTAAATATTTTGAAATAAACACTGTTTAAATATTACAGAGTACTCCCAGTAAAGAATACAGTGGCAATTCTAAGCCCTAATGGTGTAAAATCAAGCTTTATTTTCTGTTAATTTTATGGACTATAGCTGGGGAAGCTTCTTGCTTTGGTTTGTCTGTTGCTTTGAATGGGTTGTGATTGACAGAAGGCAGATCCTAACATAACCACAGAGAACATTAGTTATTGGTAGAAAGTTTTATTTTGGAGAGGAAACACAGGAAATCAGGGAAGCAGAAACGAAAAGAAAGAGTAGACGCCCCTCCTGTCGCTCTCGGTTCTCATGGTGTTCCTGAACGCACACATTAATATGGAACGGTGACCAGAATTTTTAAAATGTAAAGGTTTACAGCCTGATAGTAGCATTCTGCAACTTTGCAAAACGCAATTGTCAGCTACTCGTTCATAGTGATGGATTAGCTTTACTGTCCAACATATGGCAAAACTGAGCTAATATATCTTTGGTTCATGCATGTAAAAACTGTCATAATTAATATTAAAGGGATGGGAATGTAAAATATGAGCAAAAACGCAAATCACGCTTTCTGTGTACAGTCTGTCTCTCTCTCTCACACACACACACACACACACACACACACAGACTCTCTCTCCTTTCACACAGTAGCTCCACTCCAAATCGTTTTGTCTCACTGTCCCACAAGATGAGTACATACTTTCCACTTTCCCACAATAGAAGAAAAAATACTGACCCAATGACAGAAAAAAATGTGGCTTCTGTCTTCCATAAATACGCTACAAGACAACGTACAGTCTGTTTATTCATAGCTCCTTAGCTGCCATTATTGCAGTGGGTTTTGCAAGGGGGACTGGAGGTAGAGAGGGGAGGCTGACCCTCTGAACCCCTGGAGCCTGGAACTTGGCAGCGGGCCTCGGGGAGAGCGTGTCCTTGCGAGGGCCAGTCGTCTGGGGTCCTATAAGCCACCACTGCTGCCTGACATCTGGGGCTGTCTAGCTGGGCTGAGGCTGAGTGCATGCTGGGTAGACCAGCACACAGGCACGCTGCACACATCAGGGTCGGGGTCAATTCACTTTCAATTTCATCCATTAAGGCAGCAGATTTTCTTCAATCAGAAACTGGAAGTCTTTAATCGTGTAAAGGTTCTCATGTTCAATCTGTCAGGAATTTCTGAGGATAACGGCTGTGCCATTATACACGTGAATGCAGTTTCACTTTACATTTTTAAATGGGTGAAATGAACACACACACACACACACACACACACGCACAGGGGATCGCTTTGTTTCCCCTGACAACAAAGCAGCTCATGATTGTGGTACCAGGAAGTGCTTCATCTAACTGGGGAGACAGTTTTGGAAACGCAATCCATTTGTTCATTTGTGTGCATTAATACACTGGTGAAAGGATGAAAGTGCACTCTGGTGTGTAGACTGCATGCACACACACACACACACACACACACACACACACACACAAACACTGACGGTAAAAAGTTTCAGTGGGATGGAAGGCTGGCAGGGGTTTGATCTTCAGACACAAGTCATCCATCCATCCATCCATCCATCCACCCATCCATCCACCCATCCATCCACCCATCCATCCATGCCCCCAAGCCAAGCCTGAGAACCTCCACTCAGGCCTTCAGAGACTAAGCCGTGTGCTCTTTTCCACCATTCCCAGCTTATTTATGGAATGCAGCTTTGTCATATTTTTCCATAGCGCATTTCCCCCTATAAATAGGCGCGCAAGGCTTGGAGAGTCGGGGTGGGAGTGGAGGGTCAGTATCTGTTGTGGACACTCATCACGCCCCCCCCCCCCCCCCCCGGCTTGCTCTCCCCCTATTTTTCCAAATATTTGAGCGCTGACAAATATAGTGTAATCTTAGGGCGATGGGAACCCATTGGATAATGTCTTTATTCAAAATCTACCTCGAGTGAAAAAAAGGAAGATAGTTTCCAGTCCAGTCAAGCCATTTTGACCCATTTTTCCATTGACACGGTCAGCCATGTTCCCCTGGTGCTGGTAGCCACTACATGTCAACTATTTATCTATCTAATCTATTTGTGTCTCCACTTGCAAACATTTAGACTGAAACCCTGAATACAAATCCCATGAAAGAATATTATTACTCTGTTGCTTGGGCTGCATTATCTGGAGACATGAGTTAGGGGAATGTGTGTATCTTTGTGTGTGTGTCTGTGTATGTTCGTGTGTATATGTGTGTGTGTTATAGATTCAATAGATGAGGCATTTATAGTGCTAATAAAAAGAAGAAAATCCATTGATCTGACTCAGTATGGTCACTTAATCTATACGCTGTATCCTTCATAGTAGTTTCAAACTCATACATTTGAGCTTTTATTGGGCATCCAATCACTATGTTCAACAAGTTGTAATAAGGTTTTTGTTTCTTTGCATATTTTTCTGAGACACAGATATATATGACGTATGAGTCTCAACAGAAGGGTCATCATATGGTCATCATGTGCACTCCTGCAGAAGGTAGGGCTTCACAGTCTCAGGGACACTTTGGCAATGATGGACACTGGCTGGAACCCATGCCCTTCCAGTTAGGACGGTCTCTAAGTTTTTGGTTACCCAGCTGGGCAAAAACACACACACAAACACACACACTGTGTTTCTAACTTCACATAGTGTACAGTACTTGCCTCCTCTGATGCTTACTTTTCACGATAAGTTTCAGTCTATAACACAAAGGACTGACCAACCTAATCAGTCCTGGACAACAAGCTACACTACAACCTACGACCTGCAACAACATCAAAGAAACCAGACACATGGACTAATGCATTACAGACAATACAGCTTATATCAGTTTTTCATTCAGTGTTCAGTGTTTCATTAATTTCTATTGTTGAAATGACTTAAATAATGACAAAAGAAAGCAACTTTACAATACTTGACTCCTGACACCAACCGACATCAACTGTGTGTGTGAGGACACAGCATGGAGACTGAAATGCCTGAGAAAGCCTGCCTGTAACTATGCACATTAGTTTTGTTTACTGTAAGTATTTGCACGAAAAGAAGTCTAGAAATCTCTTCAAATTTATTACTGCATTTTAACATCAATGAACCACATTCATTTTCAGACATTAGTATAACTACCATAAACAAATGAGACCATCACCATCACTCAACACTGTTTACATTGTGTGCCGCCACGTTGGATTTCTCAGGATATCTGCTTTATTGCTTTACAGCACAAAGGCAGATTGCTTTGCGGCACAAATCAGGAACTGTTTTCACTGTTTTGAAAGTAATAAACAACTTGATTGCAGTTCCACTATTCTAACTGCAAGACTCTGAACTTCACGTTAGCTTTATCTAGCGGGAATGCACATTCACTGTTATCAAGGGCTGTTTTTGGCTCTTATTCTTGTTCCTGCTCTTCAAAACAAACGCACGTGGAGCGACGCCAGGGAGGGGGAGGAGGAGGGGGGACAAGTAGCAGCATCCTCTTTGCTACAGGAAGCAACAGGGTTTATGGGAAATGTGGTCTTCATTTTGAGAAACACAAAAACCTACACATAGCACCTTTAACAGTAAGGCAGGGTGGCCTAGTGGTTACAGTGCCCTGTTTAAGTGTGGCTGAACAAGACACCAACCCCCTACCTGCTCTATCATTTTAAGTCAGCTAAACAGCTAGAATGTGATAATCAACCTGATGATCAACCAGTCCAGCCTGGTGTTTGTGCTCTGTCACTGATGCTTTCTTCGTCCTTTTGCAATGTCTTGGCTGATTTGGGCCAAACAATACAGTTAGCATGATATGGACTAATCAGGGTAATGCAGAGAGGTTAAGTCTGCTCACAGCTCCTAACCATCATTAAGGGGCCTTGGTCACAAGATCACTCTGCTGCTACTAGCCAGTGGTGTTTCACTACACACACGCACACACACACACACACACACACACAGGCAAACACGCATGCACAGACACACACACACACACAGGCAAACACGCATGCACAGATGCACACACACACACACACACACACACGCACGCACACACACACAGGCCAACACACAGGCCAACATACATGCACACACATGCAGACAGACACACACACACACACACACACACACACGCATGCACACACACACAGGCCAACACA
Organism: Centroberyx affinis; assembly: GCF_046629955.1. Classification (NCBI taxonomy): domain Eukaryota; kingdom Metazoa; phylum Chordata; class Actinopteri; order Beryciformes; family Berycidae; genus Centroberyx; species Centroberyx affinis. The sequence goes on from NW_027281092.1 coordinate 25,970, forward strand.
CATGCACACACACGCAGACAGACACACACACACACACACACACACACACACACTGCTGGAATAGCATTGTTGTTCATTCAGAGAAGCAGCTTGCTGTCGTAGCTGGCTGTGTTTGTTGTTAAAAGGTCCCCTGAGTGGAGATTCCAATGGGCCTCAGTCATAAGGAGAGGCATCAATGGGAAACTGGTGGGGATAAATGAATGGGCTTGTGGTCAGGTGCTGCTCCGTTATGTGAGTGCTGTAACTGCTGAATGGTGAGCACATCACATCAAGATGACAGAGATGGGGGGCGCTCTGAGGTGGCAAGACACATGAAAGGGGAACTGTGTCCATTATACATTTGAACTTGAAAAAAGTGTCTTCAGTCCAATAGATTTAGGTAAACAAAGCCAGTAGTCTGACAACCATTTTTTCAATAGTATGCGCCACGCTACAATTACAACTAGAGACTACATAGTAAAGAAATAACCCGTGAGGAACTATTCTAATGCTAGCAATAAATGCGATAATTTCCGTTTTACAGTTTTTTACAATCACTTTTGGCACTACTACTACAACCTGATGTAATTTTTCAAAACTCTAGACACAAAACTCACAACCGATGATCAAAATGCACATTTTTCAAAACTCTAACACTTCTTCCAATTGCTTGGATACAATACACATAAACCTAAGATCATTTGTTCATTGAACTAAAATCACATGTTCAAAATGACACAACTTAACATCAAAGTATTACCATTTCAAAATGAAATTCACACATTACATCTGAGATGACTGTCTATTCATTTCATTACAATGATCTAACTATCAATTGATACAACTGCTCAAAATGATAAGTAACTGTTGCATTACTCTTAATGCATAGTTTTATGGAAACTGACAAACAATATTCCATGTTTAGATCAAGTTTCAGAATAACAAGATCCACTGACACCAATTACCGTGGAACATGAACCAATTGGACTACATTATCTATGGGTATAATATTTAATCATCATTCTTTATCGGACCCATGTTCCACTTTTCCAGACCATGTTTTCAGATTTCAGAAGATTCTTCCCAAGATGTTTGGCTAATGAAAACATCCATTGTGATGTGGATGAGAACCTGTGGCCAAATCCATGAGACAGGGTTGATGGAAATGTAGAAGAACAGTAATCAATCCTTTGTTTTGCTTTTTGCATTACAGTAAGCCAGGTGAGGAACATTGCAGTTGATGTTTTACAGTACTGTAGTTTTTTTTTCTTTTTTGTAGCTAATTATTTTTGCTTTGATTCACAGAATCCTATTTCATCAATAAATTTCAGATTTTGTTCAATGATTCCACTGTGTCTGTAGTATTCTCTCTACTAGTCCTTTTACAGTGATGTATTTACGTGTAGTACCATAATGAAACATGTATCACATATTTTGTACTACAATATTTAATGATTGTACGAACAACTAAACAGTGAAACTATCGGTATCTTGTGTGTGGGTGATCTAAATGAATGTTCCTATGGTATTTCATAATAAATGAGTTATTTGAACCAATGATTCTGCAAGTGCAAGGTTTCTTTAAAGATATGAATGCACAATGCAATGTTTTGAACATTGGACAGCCTGTGTTACAAGTGAAAACCGTTTTGAGTTTTGTGTTTTGTGTCTAGAGTTTTGAAAAATGACCACAAGGTTCTGAAATTAGTGCCAAAGTGATTGTAAAAAACTGTAACCACTAGCCTCAAATAGTTGATTTCTGCTACTTTCATTTGGTCCGGTTTGGGAATTCTCAGTCTAAATTCCACGCAAAAAAAAATCCCTTACATCAGGCTGGTTGTTGGCTGGTAGTGGTGAAGGGAAATGAATGAAGGGAGACACTGAACATCCCAATAGAAAGCAGCTCACATGGGCTATAGGATCCACTGACGGACATTAGCACAATTAATTGACATGTTTAAAGAAAAATATGTCATATAAATAACTTGTGCTTGATCAAGATAACTTACAATAGTTTTCTAGCATCTTTTCCAGTATACAGTATAGGATATAACGTTGATTTGTAAGTCTGAAAGACTTGTCTGAAGCCTGAAAAACTTTGAGGATACTTAGCAATAGTTGTTATAAGTCACTTAATATTGTGCTTTATCCTTTACTAGCCCATAGTGTACAGCGTAATATGAATGGAAGGGCTGCTCCATTATCACCGACATATTGTCTAAACGAATACGCCCACTGAGTCTGGTTTGTTAAAATGAACTGTTTAAGCTTTGGAAGTGAATGATGACAACAATAAGTCACATAGCGTCCTCACTACTGTAATCGTATCATTTGCGGGACTCTTCACATGTGACACAGTAAGAGCAAGCCAATCGAAACACCTGAAAACACACATTTTTGGCACCGAGTACTTACGGCTTTATAACTCATAATTAATACCTCAATAAAAACAATTAGCCGGGGCGAAATCCTTAAAGCTAGAATGAGCTAAGTACCCAATAAAAAAGCTCCCATGCTTTGTGCACTAAGCTGTGAGAATGTGGCCTGTTTGGAGAAAATAAAACCGGCAAGAACATCCTACATCTGATGACGTTTCTTTTCATTACTCAAAACGTCTGCAAACAATCATCAAATCACAAACATCCATTAGCATTCACTTCTTTTGCATTTGCTTTCAAATAGGCCTATACAATGTCTCAGGTCTCAGGATAAGAATAATATGCTTAATGATTTAATGTTTTGTTTTGTTTTTTTGATAAATATAGTTTAATTAGTGTGGTGTTTCTTGAACAAATTTGAAGTGTAGCTACATTCTCACATACAGAACAGTTACAATACTGGACTATGACTGGCAGACATGACCAGCTCTCCCAATTCAAATAAAGAGTTAGTGAAGGCATTCCAGAGGGTGTGAAAAGCTGCACAATTAATTGTGTATACTTTTTAGTATTTTTTAGTTTTAGTATATTTTAGTTTCCCCCATCAATAATTGTAGATTACTGGCATATCAGCAGCATAACCAGTTAAGTTGATATAGAATGCAAAAGTAAAATATTTTTGTTTCAAATCGTCAAGACTTGTTGTGTAATCATGATTAACAATCATTATTACAAGACTGACCAAAAAGAATCAGGATTATCACTTTACCCATAGCTGTGCAGCTGTTAAGGGTGTGTGATTTGCCTCACTGGAAGAATTTAAACAGGCCTTTAGGGAGAGACCACATGCTGGAGTGATGTGTTTACTGGAAATAATATGAAATGACAAAGCTGCTCAATCTAATTCGAATTTTGACCATGTGTGTTTTAAAAAGCCCTGAGAAAGAGAATGTTAAGGATTTTTAGAAGCTAGCCGACTGATCACCAATCAATCATTACTCACAAAATCACACACAAGTCTTTTCAAAGTTGTTCTATTTCTCATACTTAATATTAGCTCAGCAATGCCAGTATATGGAATGGTGCACATGCAGTGACAGCTTCATGCCCCATTGGCTTCTGCTAACAAGTGCTAACGGCTGGCTGGTGCCAATTTCCCCGAAACAAAAACACTGGTGTGAGAACTTTTCAAATGTCCCGAGAGATGCCCTGATTAGTGTCAACAGGCTTCTGCAGTCCTGAAACTTCCCTCTAATAATCAAATCCTATGGCAGCAGATAGGAGTAAGGGTAATATCTAAATCCTTTACCAAATTGTTTCATTCATTATTGATGTGTTTTACATAGCCGACTGAAATGAAATACTAACATCGCTACACTCCCACTGCTGAGCTCTGCTTAAGTCTCAGAAAGTTCCATCAGCTGATTGTAAAAAGCGCTGGTGTCTTTTGGGCCTGTGAAGGGCCCGTCTTGGGCTTTTCCTCCTGCCAGTAAATGGAGAGACAGACAGTGTGCCCGGTGTTATCAATGAAGCCAGCCCCTTGGCTCTCCAAAAAGTGCAGCTTGGAAGGCGTCCATGGCAGGGCATTAGGCCTGGAGGTTTGTGTCGTTTGTAATTTACAACACTGAGGGAAATGGGCAAGAGGACAATATGGAGAGAAGAGGGAGAGAGAGAAAGTGGAAGGAGGGGGATGGGACTTTGCTGCACAAGCAAGTGGCTCTGCTTCCCTGAGTGCGCTGCACAGAGCCTGGTTGCTAGACGGACCCAGCGAGAGGGGTTTCTGTCCCTCTCACAGCCACACACTGAATGGGCCTTATTTCTCTTCTCACTCAAGTCAGACACAAATGAGCTGAAGGTATAACTGGATATGCATACACAAGGTCTAAGTGCAAATGCAGAGAAAGAGTAACTGTGGGAGGAAAGGAGTGTTTGGATCTTAAGCAGTTGAGAGCTGGGAAAATGAGAAGCTCCTACTGCACTATACTGTACTGTATACTATGTACTGTTCTATGTTCAATAGCAGCTAATAGCTGTAGTGTACATGAAGTACTCAAAAGATGTCAAACAGATGCCAGTAAATTAAGGTTGATGATTCTCAAAAAGACAAACATCACACAGCCTTGTCCCACTATCTGACAATAGATATTCAATAACTCTAACTGTGTGGGAAAGGGGCATCAGATTCACTGCAGGCCTACAAGTTAGAAGGAATTTCTCAAATTTCACAGTCACAGGTAATAAGATATAACGATCACCATATCATTGTCATCATCATCATCCTCATCATCATACAGCTACATAATAGCAGCAATTTCCTTTCATTTTTCAAGTATGACGTAATGCACAACACCCAAATTGCAACGATAATATCTTAAAGACATAAACAAACACGTCCAAAACTTTTTCCTCTCGCCAGAGAAACAAAAAATATGGAGTTTCTAAGTTTTAGGGGGAAGAGTGAATAAAAATCCTTGCATCCAACTTAGAGGTCGATACCACTGAATTTCCAATTTGTATTAACATTCATTACAGTCGTTACTGTTCCGTATAGAGAGAGATGAGAGAGAAGAGTTTGTCCCACTGCCAAATCTGTAATGACACGCCAATGTGCTGTGCCAATGAGACTGAATTAGAAAAAAATAGAAAAGGTGACTGCGAAAACACCCAGGAGGATTTTGTGGGGATATGGACACATTAAGTGGCTCAGATGTTACTACTGTGATAGAATGAAGATCATTTGGTGTAAATAAACAAACAAGTGGTGTATGACGCCACAAAGTAGATCTCCCACTAACTATCTGAATTGTAGGCCTACATCTTGATGACATCACAGATTAGGGTCTGGATTTTGTGGTTTGGGTTGAGTTGTTCTAACCTCGTTCATGTTCACAGTATTGAATGAACAGTCCTTTCTAGGCAAGATAAATAGTATGTGAGTTCTTAAATGGATTGGCATTACACACAATAACAAGCTGTATAATAACATAAATTATACTTGAATTAAATATATATGAAAATACTGCAGCACTACCTCCCGCTCGTCACCTTTCTATTAAATTTAGGCCTGCGTGTAACTGAGGACTAAGTTGTTGCTTGAACTGATTACAATATGAAAACAAAGCTCCAATAGACCAAACACAGACAGCTTGGCATATATAAAGCAGAAAACAAACCACGGGCCAGACAATACTAGACGTATGAAGCAGTAAAGACTACATGGAACCTACTCCATAGACAATTATGCAGTTTTATGTTAATTTTTCTCAGCCCTAGTCTGTCTCATATATCAGTCCTCAGCTATTACAGTAATAGCTCTTCCGTCTTGTCAATTAAAGTCTACATAACCTGTTAATGCTTTTGCCCTTAAAAAGGTTAAAAAAAAACCAAAAACATAGGTCCAGTATGATCTGTGTTTTGGGAAACAGCTTATTAAAGGGAACGTGTGGGTGGCAGCGTTCTGGATTGCATAATAACACTCTTTTCTCAATAGTGCATGGCCACAGATCCTAGGCAACTTGTGCTGGAAGCACGCTCAGCTCCTTACTTTCATCCGCAGCGTAAAACTACCAAAGCCCTACTTCAGGAATGAACCACCAGAGATTACAGGAACTGAGAGTCACTAATGAGTCATTGGTCAAATTCATAAAATGGGAGGATGTGAAGCATAACAAATATCCAAAACTGTGTTGTCAAAAGCCTCAGTGAAGCATTTGTTCCCTCTAGCTATTATGACAATTTGAGACAATAAGCATCAGTTAGTCATTTTCAATCGCTTAACATCTGATTGAAGCCAGTGGCGCAATATTTATGTAGGCAGCTAGACAGATGCTACTCTCTCATGTGTTCCATAAGAAAAAGTAATTCCTATGATGAAGTAGTATCAAACATTACCGCTGAAGGGTTCATGTTAGGATCAAAACCAGTACTTCATACAGTATTTCATTTCATTCAAGGACAGCCAAAAGTAGTGCCTGATCTGACACATCTGACACACACACACACACACACACACACACACACACACACACCTCATTCAGGAGTTCTGTTAAAAATGTGCCTCAGAGAATTGTGAGACATGCTTGATATCCTACTCACTTCCTTGGTACAATATGTGACTTATCCTTGACTGACTCTAGTGATAAAAAGAATCTTAGCAGGCATTCATAAAAGCCTCTACAATAAGCAACCTATTTACACGTCAGTATTACATACAAATAAGTCTTTGCTAGTGGAGTGAAGAGGAGGACAGGTCAAAGAGGTTTAGATCAAAAGTCCTTCATAAAGGACATTTCAGACACTCTGCTGTTCATAGTAAAGTTTCATAATATCACATTTTTAAGGCAATAGCAACTTCATTGTGATTTGTTTTTGAATACGCATTGGCACATTCTATCTTCTATTGAACCTTTTTCTGGCTACAGACGGGTTTGCCAAGTGGGGCAAATTTGGAGGCTAAAGTATTTTCCAACTATTGCCAAATGTAGCAAGCTGATACTGACACAATTGTTTGTATGGTGGACCACAGAAGCTGGAGTTGTAGGGCTTTATTGCATAATAATGGCATAGCCTACCTGGTTATACACTGAAGTACAAACAAGCAAAGCATTCAAGCTTTACATTGTAGGACAGGACATCTGAACAGTAAGCCAGAAGAGCTGAAGCTGAAGCCATGCACTGGTTTCTCTGAATGACACGGGTAGTATGGGGAGCCTGAACGTGTGAAATGTAAAGAAAAGTCATAATGCCAGATCAGACAGGCTTTGGGAATGCACTGTGCCTAGATTCACACTTCTCAATTGTGGTACTAATCGGGTCTTAAAGGCCTACTCCATGTTGTACCAGAATTTGAAGAATGTAGGCCAATTCAAAAGCCAGTCTTTTAACACAACAAACTTGGTCAAGGAAGACCAAGAGTTTAACCCGGACATCACCCAAAAGTCAGGACATGTTTTTACCAAACCCTATGCTTATCATATGCATCTACTACTGTATGTTTTGCATCAAAATTACACTTCCAACTCAAAGTAGTCTATTACTGCTGTGTCCTCTGTAGCACAAAGTAAAGCAAAAAAACAGACAACCTTTGATTCAAGGTAATCAGTCCTGATAAAGTGAGCGGCCTGCAGGAGAAGTCTTGCTGTGTTCAAAGGGGTATCCCTCACCAGGAAACATAACTGTTCTTGCCAACATGACGCCATTTAATCCCAACACTTATTCCAGTGTTAGCACCAAGGGTTACCAGGCAAACACTCCAACAAGCTTTTCAGACATTTGCTATGATACACTACCAACAAATGCCCCGAAAGAATAAAACCATTTGAAGCAAGTCACATAGCTGCTGTCACTATTTCGACAAGGCCGACGGAGGACAGAAAAGAAATGAGTTTCACTTTAAGACAAAGTACTGAGCAAGGAGTCTGCGGAGGCTGTTGAATCTGAATTAAGCATAGATTGGCCTATATTGCAGAAAGCGGGGAACTAGTTCAAGACGTGCCAGGCCTCATGTAGGCTCTTTTACACCGGGGACCTTGCTCCCAGAGACAAGTGAAGCTCATATACCCCAGGCTATGATACACTGGTTCAACACAAGACAAAATAGCTTCACTGGCCTTGCCATAACGAGTAACCTTCACTGTTTACCATTGCATTATTCAGTAGGTTTTCAGATGAAAACAAATTAAAAAGTGAAGCCCTTAAAGGAATATTGCAGGGAATTGTAATAAGGACAGTGGCTCACACATCTGTGGTAACAATGCATAAAACACAATGTATATCACCGATATGCAGTGCCGCATCTGAACCGACGTACACACCAAGTTTACAGAGTTTAAGGATAAGAAGAACTCAGCCCAATTGAATGTGTGTGTCTGTGTGTCCTGTGTTAGTAAGGCACCCTGCCTTACTAACACAGGACACACAGTCCCAGTCCCCCTCCTTATTCAAGTTAGGCAAGTGACCTGCCTTCCCCAGGGGCAGAAAGCAAGTGTTGGGGAGGAAAACCTGTGCATAACCTGATTAAGCAGTGACATTTCTCCACTTTGTCTGATCCCAGTGAAAACTTTCACACAGAAACTTTCTGCTCCTTGCCTCGCCTCGAAAGGCCAGCTGCAGTGCATGGTAATGAGTCAATGACTTACTTTCATTTTCACTGACGGAATTATCAGAAATGACTTCAACTTGGAGGGGCGGCTGATTTGCCCTTTCTGTGCGTACTACTTGGTTTGGCCCCAAATGGCACACACTGACTCACTCATTAATCGGTAAACCTGCAGCTTGACAAGCGGCCCCTGGATGACAGTAATCGTTGCAATCACAGACGGAGAGCAATTAACGAAAGGGTCAGAAGTTTCCAGAAGGGTGTCTGTCTCAATTAAAAGGCTCCAGAATGAATATGGCTGTAACCCCTAACCTAGGCCTTGGCTTGACCCGGGCAAACCTTAGCGTAGTTACACCACTGGGGTCCAGATCTGTTTTGTGCTAATTACTTAATCATTGTTTTAATACCACACTGTGTGTCTGGAATGCCAAAAGTAAGAGTGTAAGAGGCTCACGAAGAAAATATAGTGCATCTTCAATATTTGATGCTCTACATTTGCCATTCTGAGTTACTTTGCTTTCCTTTCTTTCATGGCAAAACTAGCTCACTGTTGTTACTGAGTAGATTATCTTGTTCGGCCAAAGTAAGCTTTAATGAATGAATGAATGAGTAAATTAAGGAATGTTGTTAAATTGGGAATACGAAAGTAAAAGCATCCCCCATAAATCCACAAATCTCCAGAGAAATAACCTCGCCATTACAAAATCTCTCAAAAGTCCAGATCAAATGCGAAGCAATGTCATAAGCTCCCCAGGTGCTCCGGCACACTGTAGTATATGAGACCAATGCAGGTCTCTTTCTTTTTTTATACCAGACTTCAGACGACTGTGCAGCTCCACAAGCGGCATCAAATTAATTAACAATGACTTACAATACAAAGCACTTTGAACTGAGTGTGCGCTGCGAACAGAGCCAGATTGACGGGAAACTTTGACCCGGCAGCCCTCCCTAAAACAGTTGCTTATGATTTCCAAGAGAACCTGAAGGCGAATTCCCCCTGGAGCCGGGCCAGTAGCAGGAACCCAGAGACGCACTGACACCCCATTCACAACTACCAACACTGTGCCTCAGACACTCCACATCACAACTGGATATTTATGATGAAGTGTGTTGGCAATAGTCTTTTGTGGAAGGTAACAAACTGTATTCACAAAACATGGCTGACTTGGGAAAACAGATACACCCAAGCTCATATTAGAAATTGTTTCAAAAAAGTTTAAGCACTTGAGGTGTTAGGTGACTTTAACTTGGAGACAGCATTCTACATCCTATAGGTTTTGTTCCCAAATGTATGAACCACATTCAGATCTGTCTACTGTTGCCCAACTCAGCTCAATTTAGATTAATGTGTCAGACTAGGGCTGGGTGATATGGACAAAATTATTATCACGATAATGATAAGAAATTGTGTTGATAGCGATATAGAACAATATCTGCTGACGTATGCAAAATCATGTTACAGTAAATATTAAAATTGATGTTCATCACATTGAGCTGTCATTTTCAAATAATATTTTCTAATTTGTTTCTGATTTCATGTTGTGATAGATTTTAATTATCATTTTCTTATTATAAATAATTTAGACAGCGGAACTGTGTATCACGATAACTCACGATATCATTATTTACTCACAATATATAATAATATAATCACAATTCTATTGAAAGACAAACAATTGTCCAGTTATTGCCCAGCCCTAACCAGAACCAGAATAAGTTTTGCTTTTCAGGTCATAACAAATGAAGATGGTCACTGATCCAGTGATCCTGCATCACCACACTATCCACATTCACGATCAAATTGTTCTGACTGCTTCCTACAACGAACATTGATAATCAATTTTGTGAGAGCAGAAACTGCAGTTTTTTCAAGATAATTCTGCAGTCTGTTGCTTTTGATCAGGGTTAGTTGTATGTCTGCTGAAAAACTCAACCTGAGTGAAATCTTTCTCAGTCTCTCTTTAATTTTAATACCCACTTCAGTTCATTTACACTCAAAAACACAGTCAGGCATACACACACACACACACACACACACACACACATACACACATACACAGACATGCACAAACCTAAAAACTTCAATGAACATTTTGCAGTCATAACACTTCAACAGAATGTCAGAGCCATCGGTTGTTCAAGCATGGTCAACTTTAACAAGGCAGAAGGCCGTGGTAAATGAGGTGAGAGACACTGAAAGGGTCATAATTGGTCATAATGTTGCTGCTGTATTTGTTGCTTTTTGTACCTTTGAAAAATAACCAACCAGCTCAAGAGAACTGCAGTATCTATTTTCCCCTGTTGGTTAATGTCTGTAAATAGTCAACTGTGATGAAAACAAACAAAACCCCCAAATAGTATATTATGTAATGCTAATTTGGCGGGGAGAACTAGACCTAATTTCTGGTAATGGAGCTCATTGATTTGTTCTCTTTTTCTCCTGATTAATCCTCTTATAGGAAAAGCAAACGTTATAATGACCACGCAATGCATCAATCACGCTTTTTCCATGTTTTAAATAATGCCAAATCAATTGCGAACCACGACAGGCCCCTTGTGTCCATGTATCATCAGGCTGCTCCTTGCTGCATGTCTGTGCATTTGTCATTATGAAGAAATGAGAAGCTTGCACCAAATCTACAAACACTGTGCCAGTAATAACTTAGAGGCAACAAAGAGGAGGAGGGGGGGGGGAGGGGGTAGCTATGCAAAACATCAGGTAAACCGTGGGTGAGGTAAACATCTTTCTCAAATGCCATGCGCATACACACACACACACAAACACACACACACACACATACACAGCACACAGGGGGCTTGAGGGTGTTAGAGGCTGTTATTCATTATCCACACGACTGCATTCCAGGGGCTGGACAAAAGGAGTTATCGCCACCATCACTCAGAGGCAAGCACAAGAGAGGGAGAGAGGGATTTAAGCAGGTTCTCAAACAAGATGCCCCCACCTGATAACCTTAGCACCGCCGTTGCACCATTCCCACATGTCCTAATGCATTCACAAATCAGAGAGAGAGAGAAAGAGTGAGAGATGAAGGGAGAGAGAGAGGGATGGAGAGAGGGAGGGAGGGAGGAAAGAGTAAAAAGTTGAATGAATGGAGAGATTGAGAGAGGAGAGGAGAGCAAGGTAAGAGAAGGAAAGCGTAAGCGAGACAGAGAGAGAGAGGGGGAGAAAGAGAACCGTGTGAACATTAACACGGAATGGAAGTGATGGAGAAAGATAACGACGTCCCCTTTCCCTCCCCTGTGCAGGAAGCGGCCAGAGAGGCCGAGGCAAGTGCAGCTCACTACTGATGTGGCTGCTCCGCCAGGCAGGCCAGATAAGAGCGCAGAGTGCCAAAACACCCCCCCCCTGCCCTTTTTCCTTTAGGACCTGGAATTTCTTGTGAAATCTTGAGGGGGGGCAAGAATTCTCCTCCTTCTTTCATTCCTGAAAATCAGGTTGCAAAGTTTTGCTAACTCACACACCTTGACCTTTCAGTGCGCAGAGCAGCAGGAGCATTTACAGTGCGCTTCCACAAAGATTGGAAGGACAAGGCTTGTGTTATATTACAGTATCACTGCTATTACATAACTCACCTGACTTTCCTCCATCATCCCTCAAGGGCAAAGCTCTTTGTGTTTTGACCTTTGTCACTTGAGGGACGACAGACATCCAACTGCACAGTTTTCTTTAGGGAAGTTTCTATCTGACTTGTTTATCTGTCTTCTAGTGAGTTGAATGTGTAATTGGACATAACATTTCCACTTTAGGTGACAAGGGTTGATTTGAGTGTACATGATTATTGATGAAAGTTTGGATAGCAAGAAAAAGATTGAGAGAGGAGTGTGATTCAGGTTCAGGTTAATTAAACTGCTATCAATCTACTCAGGACCCCATTTATTTGCACTTATTCCTTTTGTCAAGCGCGCAATATCATCTCTGGTAACCTGCGCACTTTACGCACGGTAAACTGGCTCACCTTTTTTAAACTCCTCCAGCATTGCGTCCAACTTGGTGTCATTGAACACAAAATGCAACGGGTGACTGTAAAACTTTGTGATGGTTTTGAGCGGGGTGCAATCATCTGGGTCCACGAATGCCAGGTCCTTCACGAACAGCAGGTCCACAATGTTGGACCTCTCGCCCTCGAAGACGGGGATGCGCGTGTAGCCGCTCTTCATAATCTCGGACATGGTGTTAAAATCGAGGATGCCATCGCCGGGGATCATGAAGCAATCTCTCAGCGGCGTCATCACGTCCTCCACGGTCTTAGTCCTAAGCTCCAGCGCGCCCTGGATGATGTTCAACTCCTCTTTCACCAGATCATTATAGGGGTCCGTCACCCGCAGCATCTCCAGAAGCTTCTCCCGGTTGTACACGGTTCCAATCTCCTGGCCCAGCAGATAATCTAACAGTTTGCTCACCGGGTAGGAAGCGGGAAAAGTGAGCAGCATGAAGAACTTGGTGAGGAATATTGTGTTTGCGCCGACGGCGAGGCCGTGTCTGGAGCAGATGGCTTGCGGCACGATTTCTCCAAAGATGACTATTCCAATGGTGGACATTACCACCGCGATCAACCCAGATCCAGCGATATCATCCAGCAAGATGGTCAGCGTGGTATTCACCAACACGTTCCCAAGGAGAAGTGAACAAAGCAAGTAATTCCCTTGGCTCCTGACGGGCTCTATTTTTTTGGCATAATTCTTCTCCCTTTCCGTGCCGCAATTCTGCACTATCTGCAGCTCCATGGGGTCCAGAGCCATCAGCCCCAGGTTCAACCCGCTGAACATGCCCGACAGACAGAGCAGCATGGAGATGAAGATGACCTGGAGCCAGAAAGGCAGCAGAAACTTTTTCTCCTCCACCACTATCACTTTGGTGTCATCCCCATCGTGATAGATCCAGGTGTTCTCCGTCCACGGGTCGTGCATCCCGGCCACGGCCGGTGTGGAGGTGGCGATGCAAAGGTAATACGCCTTACTCCTTTCCGTCTTTCGTAGAGGTTTGACCTCAATTTCAACTATTCCAGACGTCTTGCGGTTTAGGATGATGTTGGGTAATATAATTATATCCGAAGTCCTAATACCGCAGGGATGCAAGCCAGACGTGTCCTCTTGGCTCTGATTATCCCCCGAGGAGCTGTCAATGTTCCCTATCGCTCGGGTCCGCTCGTGTTCCGTAAAGGCAATTTTGGACCAGGTCTCGTTGTTGATGTTTTGCCCGTACACCCTTAATTTCACCCGAGACCGTTCACTCACCCGCAGGTAGCCCTTATCCATGAAGGAAATGTCGTCCGTGTCCTCCAGTCGGAGCCCGATGATGACCGTCTCCTCGGACCCTTCCTTGCCACTTGTCGGGATGACAAAACAGCCAGTGACAGTTAAGAAAATCATCGTCAGAGCTCGAACCCGGCTAAGTGACGCCATTTTTGCAGCGGTGGGTACTGGGGATGACGGTTCTGCCATATTGATAACGGGCAACCAACCTCCTGAATGAAAAAGGCTTTTAAAAATCAGAGCCAATCGGAGTCCGCCTTCATCTCCGCCGAGGGTTGCCGTGACTTGTGCATCGGGACCTGCTTGTTTCCACTACGCGTCCGATACTGATGACTCCCGAGCCCAGGCTATGGGCGAACTCGTGCCTCCCCTGATGTCCCCGAGACAGGCGACGGCAGCATCCAATCCGGTGGCGCAGTTGACCGGTGGGCGGGGAGTTCACAGCCTCTTCAGCGAATCAAATTCCAAAACAAGGGTACCTCATGTCAAGAGAGAAAGACAGGACTCTCCTCGTGACTTTTTAAGATATATTCTACTATAGGAGGCATCCGATGTACATGATGGAAGTCAGAATTTGATTCAGCCATGGGCGTAGGAAGCAGTTGGCCATTGGGGGGGCAGATTTGACTACTGGGGTCCGGGGACATGGTCCTCAGGAGGAGGATTTTTCCAAAAAACAGCTCTGCAATACACATTTCTAGTAAAAGGCTCATTTTAAAAAGGCTATCTGAACATAAAGAAAGAATGACTCAGGTGCTAAGTGACAGATCAGACTTTATGTGTTGGTTACAGCAGGCTTTCAGCCAATCTATCTAGTTTCGCCTGTTTCTCATTAATAATAATACAATAACAATAATAATATTTCCGTCTTCGAATTACAGTGTTTTATGTAGTTGTATTTTCCTTCCAACTAACTGCACTGATATTATCTGGTTTCTAGTCTTTTTTTTTGGGGTGCACTGGTCCTTTTTAAGAGCTAAGTGTGTTTTTTCTCCAAGCCCTGCTACAACACTGACTGGCTTTAGCTTGAAAAGATGTTCATTATAAAGGACATACAAAAAGCCAGCACAGTACCTGTTCCATTACGGTAGGATAATGAGCCATGCAAAGAAATGTTTCAGACAAGATGCAAGCCATCCAATATGGTGAATAATTAAGTTTAAGTTTAGCTGCAAAACAACTAGGCCTAACCTACCTTGCCATTTAAAAAAATCAGCACAGACGAAAATATAATGCAGTAACAATGTCAGAGAAAGATTACATACTTACAAGCATACAGGACACTGAGGCAAATAGACAAAGTATTGTATTTACATAACTGACGGACAGATGTCTGTGCTTTTTGGAAGCAGTGGCAACAAAGCTATTGACCTTTTGTTGTTGACAGTCATGAAAACTAGCTTTATATAACTTTTTACACATTTATTCCTCCTTGGCGCAATATCATACCTTTCATTTGCTGCACATCCTCTTTTTTCTTTTCTCTCTCTATCGGCACCTGATCAGTAGTGTTGACTGGACATCTTGCCGTTTGATTACCATGAATTTCTTCATTATGATTGACACTTTAACCGCCCTGTACTCGCTGACTGCTCTGCTCCATCAGATCAAGTGAAGAGACATCACTCTGCTCACAATATAAATGTTGTTGTTTTTTCTACACAGTTAATATCATTCCATTGTCGTTTTGCCCACAGAGGCCTGCATCAGAATGTAAGCCATTATATTCTTTACAATCTGCCTTTGCGGGCCAAAACGTCAGTGGAATGATTTTAATATTGCAGAACAGAACACGTTATTACAACATATTTAATTTAGAGCCAGAGTGACACCTCTTCACATGATCTATTCAGCTTTGTTTTTGGCTGCAGTTTGGAGCGCTGCCGTGGCTGCTGTCTGCTCCTCACCGATATGAAGCCCTATCAAGTCTATTTCTTGTGGCGCACTTTTTTCATACGGAGATACTCTCTTCATTCAACTTCATTCCACATTGCACGACTCACTGCAAGTCAAAGGCGTTTCAAAATAAAAGTCCCGCGGTTTATTTTTCAATGCGGAGGCAAAATAACACAATGTCGTGATTTATTTTTTGAGGGGGACATTTTAATCATCTTTTAATATTGGAGGGGACATGTCCCCCCTGTCCCCCGTGCTTCCCACGCCCATGGATTCAGCCGTAGGACGAGTTGATGCGCCTTTATCCTCATCCAGATACTCAAAACTATCTCCCCTATAGCATAATATTACATAATAGTATAGCATAATATTACTTATTATAAGTATTGCTGACTAATTATCAGTGGCCAATAGTTCAATACTGCAGTAGTGCAATAGTGTATTCTTTGGGACAACATACATTTCTGTTACTTCTCAAGAAAACATGCTATGTTAATGACAATACATTTTAACACGTTATTACCATCTTGTGTGGAGAAGTAACACAAATGTGTGTTGTCCCAAAGAAGACACAGGTGTGTTTAAATGACACGCATACATTTATGAGTGTGTAGGCCTATATGCTTGTTCTACATGTACTTGTAATCACATTATGTAGCTTCCCTTCGTTTGTTGATTAGTGTCATGCTTAAAAGCACTCCATAGCCTACAAGAAGTCTGGCCCAAGAGTCCACCATTTCACCCAGAAAAACAATAATGTACTTGTTAAATAAGAAATTCAAGTAAGATTGAAAAGGTTTATTGAAGCAGCTATTGTTAAGCTCAAATTAAATATGATGCTAATACTAAACACTGTCACAGCACTCACACTATGCACACAAATGATCAATCAACTACTCACACAAATCCATCACATTAGAGCAGCTGTCATTGTCAGGCAAAGGCAAAACAGTGATGAAGGTGTGGATGGCATGGATATCAAACTCAAATCCGTAAGATCATAGGGAAATTTAAAACAAAAAAACGTGACAAGGGGAAGACCCACACTGTTCTACAGTTCATAATATAGTTCAGGATTATGGAAACATTTTGAATCCTCACAATGAGTGTTTGGACCTTGCCTTGACACAAAGCTTTCATTTGATTTATGAAACATATGTTAATATAGAGTGCACATGTTTTTTTTTTCCTGTCGGGCAAAATTATAGTGTATAGAGTATATCTTATGTACATAATTGGCAATTATGCACCTCAGATAACACTTGGCATCCCAAGGACCCCACCCACATGTTTGTCTGTGAATGAAGCATCCTTTGCATTTATGAATTCTTATTTGAAATGTTAATAAAACACAGTACAATGACAAAACATAAGGCAATAATCAATTCCATACATTTGAATTAGTATCATTTTGCATACACAGTATGATGTTGGGCCTCCATTTTTCTGCTATCTCTCTCTCTCCCCCATTTCACTTGCAGCAGGCAGCAGACTGTGTGCCGCAGCATCCCCCTGTGGCTGAACCTGGACTTCCTGTCCCCAGTTGCTGGATCAACTCAAAAGGATTCACAATGCCCACCTGCATGAACAATTCAACATATAAATCATAAGGTATTCAAAAACCACAACCAGATCCATGAAAATATTCACACAGTTCCTCCAAAATGGATGAATTCATATAAACACACATACATGCACTCCTTTCTCTGAAATATCTCAGGTGTGTTCTCTTGTTTATGGGCAAGCTGAATTTTGTGTACAATATACAGTATGTATCAGGATACATGGTGTTGCACAGTAAGCCTTTGAATTTATGGCTACTGATTTATGGCTTTTATCTGATATTAATATTGTTTGTTCATTATATCAGAATTTTACAGTAGCTGTGCTTGTACACAGTGTATGAACAAGACCAAAGGCTTTTTATTACTATTATCACCGTAGTATCACCCACCACATTGATTAGAGAACAATGTCTAAAGCTTGATTTCACTTCAAAGGGACAGTCCAAAGGTTAAGACGTCGGATAGATGTAGATAAATCACTAAGATATTACTTTTTTGTCCTTCTGTGTCCAATTCAAACAAAATGCAAATCCCCCAACTGCAGAATGAAAGTATCATGAATGAATTAGGGATCAGGGTGCGCACTGAAAAATGTATAGTGGTGTTTGCAGATGCATGTGTGTGTGCACAGAATGACCATGAGAACTGATAAGATGGCATTCCATTAGCTGAGAGGAGAACATTCCTTCCTGTTCAAGGTTCCCCAGCATGACTCCACAGTCTGGTTATGACTCCAAGACAGCTGCTTGACCTTGTGCGTGTGAATGTGTGTGTATGTATGTTTGACTGGGTATGTGTGAGCGTGTGTGTGTGTATGTGAATGTGCGGCATGCATCTTGGTGCACACATGCGTGTGTGACTGCATGCACAGTTAGACAGCGGGGCTCTCTGGGTGTGTCACACAGTTGAAGCTGACACTACAAGCATACTGACCTCTAGTGCTCAAAGAAAAACCAAGCAAAGACATTTCCACATGCAAGAATTTAGCTGCTGCTCAATAGGATGGTTACGGCGCTGACCTTAGGCTTGACTCCGCAGGGCTCACAGGGGGCTCCTGATGGCTGGAAAGTGAACTCCTCGGCAAATCTGGAGCCGCTCAGGATGCTGGCCACCTCGCCGTCCACCTGCACTACTTCACCGACCTGTGAAACACACCAAGACCCAGCGTGATTTACCTACATGTGCGAAAGACATTTAGTGGCTTGAGCTGTTCCACAGTTGCGCTGCAGCAGCTACTGACCTTGAAGGTGTACTGACAGTCAAAGTGGAAGCTGTCCTCCACCCCTGTAATGTCCCCGTTGTATATGACTTGACAGGCCTTTTTACTGTCTTTAGGGACCTTGAACAGGCGGTATGTGGCAGAGACAAACTTGAAGTCCCCTGCACCTCCAGAACAGGTAAGAAAAAAAATAATGAATGCCCAAAACGAGTCAACCTAACCCCAGCTATAACGCCTCAGTGGTGTTTATCCATTAACTGATCAATTCACAATCTTGGGTTGGGTTGCACCAATACTTAATCTAAACATTAGTCATAATCAGAGTTTAGTAAAACTAGATTTACAAGGAAGAAATCTAACATCAGCTGTTGTCATGGCTTGGCAGAGAAACTCAAATTTTTCTTTTGAGAAAAATCTCGTGGTCGAGTCAATGGAGATTTAGAGGACAAGATAACAGACATAATCATCAAGAAAAAGGATGATGCTTGGCTTTATTTAGCAAAGCCTTTAACGGATCAACAGAACCGAAGGAGAGACATTATAGTAACTCAAAGCCTGTTGGAAGAATATGAAAACGAAGGCGTTATCATTAAACTCAACTGGGTTGAGTCTGTCCCTTATTTTCTTCGAGGAACTTTCATTTTCCTCCACCCAAATCAAAAATGTTGTCAAGTTAAACCACCTCGCCTGTCTGTTTATAACCTCTTTTCAAAGCATAAATTGGATTACAGTTTTTTGGATGAACATTATTTAAATAGGTTGAAATAAAAAAATAAACTGATACTTAGAAGAAGGCTTAAATTGTATTGTGTTTAGCCTTAAAATAGGTTTAAAGTTTGACAGAATCTATTAATAAACCATGTTTTAATCCAGTTTAACCGTTACTCCTAGTTGGTGCAACCTTAAGTATAGAATATAGATATATATAGAAACATAAATACATAAACAAACAAGTCACACCCAGGATGTCCTGCAGTTCCTTGTTGCCCACGGTGATGATGCTGGCGGTGACCAGTCGTGGCGGGCTGAAGCCGACCGCCTCGGCCAGCTGCAGCAGATCCTCCCACCACAGCGCTCCACCAATACACTCGCCTGTCAAGATAAAGAACAGTGTGGCCGCTTAATAGTGTTAGCTTGACACTTTCTCATATGTATTTTGGCAGGTGTCTGTGACCTTTATGGTATTAGGATATTACTCTGACGTACCCCACAGGACTTTGTGATTTTTAATCTCATCTGATAGTCTTCCACTGCAGTAGACGTCACTGAAGTACAGCTCACCACCGTCCTAATAATCAACAGTGGAACAGTAGAGAACGTTTATGCAAACTAAATAGATTAATAGGTTTAATATCATGATTAAGTAGATGTTTGTCTTTTGTCGAGGCATTCCACCGTCTTTTCATACTTTGATTATTGCTTTTGCCTCTCTATAAATCAAATGTCACAAAGTGTACCTTGAGCACACGGTAGGCTTCAGTCAGCACCCGCTTCTTGTCTGGAGAGAGATTCACCACACAGTTGGAACTAAGTGACAGAAAAAAATCAAAACACTTCATCAAAATTTGTTTAATTGGTATCTCTATAGTTACACAGTACTAAACTATAGGGCTGGGCAATAATTCAATATTATCGTTTATTGTCTTTCAGTGGAATAATATTTTGATGATATGGTGGTTTTGGGATATTGTGACACACAATTCTGCTGTCTAAATTGATGATGACAAGAAAATGTTATTTAAAAACTCACTGACAAATTAGCTATGGTAGGAATATCAGTTCTGTTTGACATCACACCTAACATTACCATTTGGTTCAATGAGATGAACATTAATTTGATTATTTAATGTGATTTTGCATACGTGAGCCACATTCTGATATATATACAGTATATATGCACGATATTGTGATATTGATTTCAACCACATCGCCCAGCCCTACTAAAATATGAGAGAGAGTGAGAGAGAGAGAGCGCGAGAGAGAGAGAGAGAGAGAGAGAGAGAGAGAGAGAGAGAGAGAGAGAGAGAGAGAAAAGAGAGAATACACAGCTCAAGCACAAATATGTTGTGATATCTTACATGATGATATCAAAAGAGCTCTCTTCAAGCCCAGCCTCTGTTAGAGCCTCAATGTAGCCTTGGACAAAACTGACATTGGGTTTCTTGTAGCCAAACTCTTCCATGTGGTAGTCCACATACTTCCTGGACACTTCCAGCTAGAAAAGAACACAGAACGACAGCTTGCAATTTGTCTGGAGCCTCTAATCTCTGGTTGCACTTGTAGTTTATGATACTTAAGCCAACAAATGAGAAGCTTTTGATGTCATGATGAGTAGTAATAGTGTTGCAGTGCAGCTACACACTGGAGAGCAGAATTTAGACATTCAAGATCCAGCATGGGCAAGTTGCTGAACTTAACACTTAGAGTTAACTTGAGTTTTCCAAATGTATCATTTCCCTATCACAGAACTTGATTGACATGCATGGAGCAAGAGGCTACTGAAGCCAATCAGCCTGCCATACTGTGGCACTGATGTACCTGGTCCTCAGTCATGTCAATACCGGTGACATGGCCACTCTCGCCCACCAGCTGGCTCAGCATGTAGCAGTCCCTCCCACTTCCGCTGCCCAGGTCCAGTATCCTGCTGCCCTCCAAGCACTCTGGCACCACCAGACCGCAGCCATAGTACCTGGGGAAGAGGGAAACACATTGCAGGGATTCGCTACAAGATGAAGAAGTTACATGAGAGTAAAAATGGCGGTCAGAGTGTACATATGCGTGTGTGTCTGTGTCAGTGTTCTGTGTCATGCATACCACGTTGTGATTGTGCTTCTATTAGACCTATTAGTGTAAATACATCTAAAACAATACAAAACATATCAATCCTTTGCATGTCACATAAAAGTGCACCAGCAGCCCACTTACTTGGCGCTGACTTCAGTGTGCACCTTCTTCAGAGCCTGGCGGATGAAGGCAGGGACGGGCTGGGCCGGGCTCACACAGGCGTTGCTCTTCAAGTCCGAGCTTTTCTTCAGCACATTGCCATAGTAATCCTGAGTCCGGACAGAGTCTGCTTAATCTGGCTTCTTATCGGGGCCCATAAATCAGTTTGCACATAAATCACTTCATAAATCAAGTTATTTACTGCATCAATTTGGGTAAGCTGTACAGTGGCAAGGCAGCTTTATTTGTATAGCACATTTCATATGCTGGGGCAGTTCAAAGCGCTTTACAGAGTAATAAAAATAAAGTAAAGATAAAAGATTTACAATTAAAAAGTGCAAAAGTACAGACAGGAGATACAAAAGATAAAAGACTTAAAAAGTAAACTAGTGCAGTTCAAATCAAGTGAAATAGAAAGATAAAAGAACACAACAAATACTCCCACTTTTAGATGCACATTGTGAGTGAACCCATATGTTTTTCTGGAATTTTCTTATCCCCTGTCCTTCCTGATTCTACTCTTGATCTGATATTTACGTCAGATCTCACTGCGCAGACGAGAATCATAGATTCTCCTCTTGGTCAAAAACCTCACCATCCACAGATGGATGAGAATCATACAGTGAGTTTATTGTTGCATAAATAAAGAAGTAGTGTGCACAGAACATTACCAGCCTACTTCAAAGTTGTTTTATAGATAGATAGATAGATAGATAGATAGATAGATAGATAGATAGATAGATACTTATTGGTCCTTTCGTAAATTCATCATGTGCCATACAGCAATGAATGATGGATGAAACAACACTATTCTGACTGATTAAAATTAAAGGGTCCCAGCTAAATTAAGGATATACTACTGACATGTATGTTTAACCAGTGACACACTCTACCTTGACATCCACATGAATGGCGGTATCAGCGAAGCCCTTTGCACACGCTCTTTAAAAACAAAACAAACATTTAATGACGCTTTTTCAAGATCATATGTCCTATTTTCATGTCATTTCAAACTGTACAGTCTACGGCGTTTTACAATTTATGTTCCACTTGTTTAAGGTTAAAATGAAGTTATTTATTACACGCGCCTATAAAAGCTCGTATCAAAGTAACCAATAAGAACCTAAAGGTAACGGGTTGAGAATGACAGAACGCCGCTTGTTTCTATGACAACTGAAAACGACCCTTTGGTTGTTCTTTTAAACGTATTCTTACCGCTTTCCTTCAGCCATTGTCTACAATGAGGCTAAGTCCAAAGTGTGCAGAAGAAATATTGCTTTCTACGTGTTTATCATCAGGCTGCACAGTATGTTTCCTTCCGGCTCGACAGCTCCCCCTGCCGCTCACTCCCTGGAATCACAGTTAGACCCTGCTGCAGTAAATGCAGTCCAGTTTGATACTATTTGGGTGGCTTGAACCAAAACTGTCTATGTCTGAAGAAATGTTTGCATGTTTATTGCAATTTCCAAGCTCAGTCATTCATGTTACATTTTTTTCCATAAAACTTTCTGCATTGTCTTTATTCTTTTGAGCAGCGCTATAAAACTTGGTTTCTTCTCATCATTCCATCCATCACCCCACAATAAAAAGACAATCACTCACTCTGTACTGAATAAAGGCATAACAATCAGCATAAGTTTAAAAGGGTATGTTTATTGAACATACATCCATCTTGGCTGTTGTAATAAATGGCTTATGAACAGAACATCCAAAGAATATGTGCAAAACCACCTTACACACCCTGGTGAGGAAACAAAAAAAGTCTTTGGCAAGATGCCCCTGATCTTGTTAACATGTTGTCTATATTATTTTGTCAAATGCACTATTCATGTACCCTTCAGGCATTTCACTTCAGGATAAGTCTCAAGAAAGGCAATTCTTTTCTCAACAGAAAAATACCCATAACGAGAAAACAATCTTTCCATAACAATAAAGCTAATGATTCCATGTTTGAAGTGTTAACAAAATTTAAAGTAACTATTTGGTTCACAAACATGTCACAGAACATTGTACACAATTTTCAAAGAAAAAGTGGTTTTGATATTTTTTACAATTCCAAGAATTTCCAAAAGGTTATGAAAAATAGCTCATCTTTGTACTTTATGTACCACAATTACAGAATATTATTTTCTATCTCACAAAAAAAGCATAAATATTTAAAGCACTTGAGGATGTGTTCAGGCTTTGATGGGTAAAACACAATCAGCTAACTCTCAAAGGAGAAAGTTCACATGAAACACATAAAAGTTTCTAGGTGTGATTCACACTTGTGCTGGAAGTTTACTACTATCATTTTCTGTTGACATTGTCTGTTAAGGTATGCATTTGTGAGACCAATGCCTGAAATATTTGTGCTTTGTAGACACTGCAATGTGTGCAGGTTTGAAGGTGTTCCCAGGAAATTATGAAAAAAAAATGGCTTTGGCATGACACAATCACCTCTGCCATTTCAAGCTCATTTCAAACTGCGGGCACACAATGATTCAAACACAAAAAATATACTTAAAACAAAAGGTATTGTAACTCTATGTGTAATGGTTTCACATAGCACATTCATCGTCAATCAACATCTATTAAAGCTTCATTAAGATTTGTAACATTAATATACTGGGATTATGATTTATATTATGATTGTATTAAGACTTACAACCTTTCACAGAGGAGCTTCATCCATTGAACTGACAACATATTGATATGTTTCAATGCTTGAAATCTTACAATCTCTATTCTTTGTGTTTTGCAGTGCTGCATTATAGATATTGCTTGTTAACTCTTGTACCATTCACTGCTCCCTGTGCCAAAAACCTTTTGTCTATCGTCAAAAACAAACACTGCTCAAATAATATCCCCAAAGTTGTGTGTGCCCTGATTCTTTGTAATAGATATTTGATTCAACGATAACCCACCGACTGGTCTGAGCACAGTGGCCCACCTACAAACCAAGTGTCTATTTAATATTTTATCTGATTCTTTATTATGTTTCCCTGTCTTTCCCTGTGTAATATTTATTTTTATCTCAATTAATTTTATTTTGATCTATTTCCAACCTCCAGCCTTTTGCCTCTTACCAGCCTGTAATTGTAAATTAAATTATGTTTTTAATTGACCCGTCTGGTTAAATAACCTTAAAAATAATTTGTGCACAAGTTCTGGTCATTTGCTCAAGATCCATGGCCATTATGTGATCAAACACGTTCAAATTACGTGTAATAAGGGGTTAATATTGGAGGAATCAAGTATAATAAATATACATTAATATCACTAATCTATTTTTCTACTGGGAGTTTGGAAGCATTTAATCTGTTGAGAGAGCCAGATTAGAGTGAAAATTACATTGTCCAGTTGACAATTTTGAAATCAATCTGCATGGATACATCAGGAGGTTGTAAATATTGTCTAGCAGAAGAATGTTACAATTGTGCTAGTATCAAAATCCTATACAAAGAGAGTGTTCAGTCTTTTTCTATGGCTGGTGAAGGTGGTAATCTATTGAAGCCACTGACACAGATTTTGAGGTTTGAGGTTGCCCATCGCAGCTCTAAAAAGCTAAAAAAAATGTCTTGGTCTCTGTACTAGCTTTCTTCTCAGGGTCTGTCAATTTCACTGATACCTAACATTGTTCATCAAAATTCCGCATTTTTTGGGAGGCACACAGTGCAATCATTCGTTCATTGAAGTAAAAAAAAAAAAGATGGTCGAAGGACCAATAAAGTGGATCTGTTGTATTCACCATTGACAATTCACAGAGGTCCATGTAGTCTTACAGATTGTTTTCATGTACATCAACAGAGCAGAAAAAGTACTTTGAAACAACACTAAGAAACAAATCACGTACTGCAAATTAAGACTGAATTTATGGATTACACAGCATTTTTCTGCTTTGATTTTTTTTTAAGCTAAAAGCTCCATTTTCAAAGTTAAATACATTTTGTGCAAAATAGGAATTGCTTCACATGAAGATTTGTTAATGCACTTATACCTCTCTATCACTAGCAGGGTAGATAGAGAGTAACGAAAATATAAACAAGGCCGAGCGTTTTTTTTAATCGCTGAAAAAGCACTTTAGAAGCATGAGTCTAATGGGACATCCCACACAGTCTTGTTCTAGTGTCCCTGTACAGTATCAGCTTGCATAAACACACATTGTGGTGATTCGACATTGCACTCGTCCACAATGTTCCTGCTCTGTGTGATTTTACTTACTTTACTTTCCTGCCTGCCAGAGAACGGGATTGCAAAATCGTTGCAATTGGTTGCATGCACCCAGTGAGTGGTGCTGCATACATCCTGGGCAGTGAACGTCCCGTCCTGACGTCACAACTCCAGCTCCAAGTCTTTAACTTTGTGTCGCTACATTCCTCCGTATGAGAAGGACAACAAGCCGTAGAAGAGCTGTGTGTATGCAGTATGAGCAGTCTCAATTGACACAGGCTGTTAAAGGGCTTGTATCACCCAAACAAAACTCACAATACACAGGTTAAGGCCACTGTTCCAGCTGGGGAAGGGGCAGGCTTTCTCAACATCATTTTTAGTTGAGATTCCACTTCCTACTCACATCACCCACAACTGTTTTATCTAAGATGCACACATTCATAGAAATACACACTTAGAAAGCACTTAAAACATCTGCTCAGAAACAATGCCTTCTTCACCCCCTCTCCAGGTTCTGTTCACCCCTCTCCAAGTGCTCTCTCTCTCTCTCCCTCCATGACAAAGGTGTGTTAAGATCAACTGTGTTTCAGCCCTGGGGCTCAGTGCTGGTGCTGTGGTGTGGTCCCTCCTGCTCGCTAATGGTGTGGAGGAGGAGGCACACGGGAGGGTGGAGCGAGGCGCTGCTTATCTGGTGAGCTGGCTGAGGGCTTCCTGACGGCCCGCGCGTGACCCGCCTGTCCAGCCCCCCCAGCGCCTGCTCCTCGTCCACGCCAAAGGAAGCACGGTGACCGCAGCTGTCACAGAAGTCGCCGGCCTCCTCCCCTTCCCCCTCCCCCTCCTCCTCGTCTCCCTCGCGCCCCAGCAGGCTCTCTAGCTCCCTCAGCTCCTTGCCTTCCTGGCCTATCCCCCCTGCTCCGCCGCAACCGCCGCTCCCACGCATGCCGCACACACACACCTCAATCCCCGAGTCCCCTGTGAATCGTCTCCTCCTGCCGCTGGGTAGCCGCTCTTTGTCCTCAGCGCAACCCTCTGACACCCCCAGGTCCTTCAGCAGGGGGTCCTTGCAGGAGTCACCCCCACCCCTTTTCTCCTGGCTGGTGAGCCCCTCCCTAGTGAGCCCATCCTGCAGCCCGTCTGACAGTAGTATCATGCCTGAATCTTGTGCTGTCTGCAGAGGTTTGTTGTCAGGTTTGGGCCTGAAGCCTATGCTAGGCGGCTGCGGCTCCTCTGGGCTCGGTCTGGAGCACAGGGTGTCAGAGACTGGGGGCACCGGAGTGGGCTGGATGACCGGACAGTGGCCCTCCTGCTGCTCAGTGGCCAGTGGACTAGAAGCCACTGAGGTTGGAC
This sequence comes from Centroberyx affinis, assembly GCF_046629955.1. Taxonomy (NCBI): domain Eukaryota; kingdom Metazoa; phylum Chordata; class Actinopteri; order Beryciformes; family Berycidae; genus Centroberyx; species Centroberyx affinis. The sequence goes on from NW_027281092.1 coordinate 52,820, forward strand.
CCGTGTGTAAGGCACTGTACGGAGGGGGAGGAGTAGGGGGCCTGTTGACCACCTCTTCATAGTCGGGCAGGAGGTAGTTTGGGAGAAACCCTGAAGGTGGAGAGGAAAAGAAAGACAAATAACAGCTTAAATGTGTATATTCATTGACAAGATGTACACAACTACCCCTGTAGAGTAATACATTTAGCAAGGAAAGCACTCGTGTTAAAAAGTGTCACAGCCCTAAAGACCGCACTGTGACCTAACCAAACTCACCAGGTCATGTCCCATACATAATCCCAACAACAGCCAGAGGGGGAAAAAGCGTCACAACACTTGGGGTTAAAACAAACTCATTTCTAGGTCAATGCTGTGCTGAGGGCCTGAGCAGCACTGTGCGAGATGGTGTTGCAATATTGGCAAGGGACCAAGAAGGCAATGCTAGCCGTTTCCTGAAAACTGGGGCATGTAAACAGGGTCGGTTCTGACGCTGAAATGAAACCAGGGATGGCTCTCAGCGCAAACAAAGTGCATTTGAGGCAGGCACCACTGCTTTGCTCGTCACTAGTGACAAATCTCTCAGTTTGATGCAACTGAAAAACTGCTGTTTAGCAAGACAGCCTGCAAAAAGAATCCTGCAAGAAGAGTTCAAGCCCCATCTTTTTCCAAGAAGGAATGAAGGAAACTGTCAGCCTGTGTGAAAATGTCAGCTTTACTTGAGACCTAAGACAGGCGTGAGTCATATTCCACAGCTGGTAGGCCTGTAATGGCTGAAAATTGGTGTCTTTTGTTAAGAGGCTCTACTGCTACATGGGTCTCTCTGTGCTAACCTGCCAGATTTTACACATAGTAAGTTAAAAGGCCTCAGACAAACAGTTTTACTGACCTGTCAACATATATACTTAATCAACGTACTTGATTGTAACTATTGTCTAGTAGAAGAGTGCTAGTATCAAAATCCTATAGAAAGAGAGTGTTCAGTCTTTTTGTATAGCTGGTGAAGGTGGTAATCTATTGAAGCCGCTGACACAGATTTTGAGGTTTGAGGTTGCCCATCGTAGTTCTAAAAAGCTTAATATTTTTCCTTGGTCTCTGTACAAGCTTTCTTCTCAGGGTCTGTCAATTTCACTGATACCTAACATTGTTCGTCAAAATTCCACATTTTTTGGGAGGCACACTGCCATTGTCATTGAAGTAAAAAATAAAAGATGGTCGAAGGACCAATAGTGAATCTGTTGTATTCACCATTGACAATTCACAGAGGTCCATATAGTCTTACAGATACAGTACTGTGCAAAAGTCTTAGGCACCCTACATTTATTATATAAATTTAGTCTTAGATGTTTTTTTGTTTTCTGCATTAGTGTGTCAGTAGACTGCTCTTAATAGTACATTTTTTGATATTTAGAAACTTTTCATTTCATTATTTTTGAAAGCATCTTCACTTTATGAATTTTTTTTTTTTTTACAAGTGCCTAAGACTTCTGCACAGCACTGTATGTTTTCATGTACATCAACAGAGCAGAAAAAATACAACACTAAGAAACAAATCACATACTGCAAATTAAGACTGAATTTATGGATAACATAGCATTTTTCTGCTTTGATTTTTTTAAGGAAAAAACATCATGTCATTCACTTAGATACTTTGTATTACTCAAAACTGCAACATGTTCATCAATATGGGTTTTATTCTGAAAGGTTTTTTTATTCTAGCTGGCTTGATACTGGTAGGCGAACCAACATGGTGAACCAGTGCTGAAATGTAGCCTTTGTGAAAAAGAACATTCTGCTTAGTTTTGATTTTATTGTTATTATTACTAATAGAAGTATTGTTGTTGTTATTGTTATTATTATTATTATCATCATTTTCTTTTATTTGATTGAAAAGTGTTACACAATTTTCAGTGCATATTTTGAACAAATGAGGCCGGGTATACTGGATACTGGTGGCACGAATGGATGTTCGGCCGATCTACTGATTAAAGAACTCGGTACTCATATTGGTTCAGTGCACCTCTATGAAATCAGTCATCAATAGAAATCATATAAACATATACATGGCGAAAGATATGAATGATCAACATCAAGTTTCATCATAATGTGGCAGCTGTGTGCAAAGGGCCTGGGACAGATCTTACTGAAGTAGAAGGGCACAGAGGGGTAGTTGTGTGCCTCGCGGTAAGCGATGAGGTTGATCTCATGCTGCCGCTGTTGCTGCTGCAGCCGGTGCTTGGTGCGGCGATGGTGGCACACGCAGCAGCAGCTCAGGATGAAGATGATGGCCCACACCAACCAAAACCCTAGGATAAGGAGAGGAGACACACACTGAAATGTTACGGTTACGGTAAGGCTCCAACAATATGAATAAAATGATTATTTTGCTAGATATTGTGATCATGGTCATTAAACGTAATTAGTCTTTATGACTTCAGGGAGAAAATTCATTTATTACACTTTGTGTCAACATTTTCACTATTTTCAAACACAGCTGCTGACATTCTAAATTAGACAAAGTGGTTCATTACTGCCAATATGCCATTATAACACAATTGTTGACTGTGGAAACTCAAATGGTGATACACAATATGATTATACATTAATAATTGTGCCATGCCATAGCCATATTATTTCACTGTACTAAGTTGTGGTACTATCATGTCCTAGCTGACAACACAAACCTAAAGTGCCTGTACTAGGTTGTGGTACTATCATGTCCTAGCTGACAACACAAACCTAGAGTGCCTCAGATTAAAGGGAACACCAACATCAGGTCCCACCACAGTGAATAGTTCTCATACTTCTGTACTGGTATGGAATGCCTTATGCATTTCCTGGCATAGAACCAATTCAATTATCTCTGAGAGGGCTAAGTCCATTCTTATCTCTACTACAAAGCATTGACTGAGTCTTTCCCAATTCATCCTCTATGGAGCAACCCCATATTTTACACCATGGCCACATCACATGCTCAAGTCTTAGTTCTCTAGTTTCTGACTTGAAGGAAGAGCTATCAGGAAAATACCCACTAGAAATAAATGGAAGAAAAAGCTGAAATCCTAAAAAAAAAAAAAAAAAAAAAAAAAGTGACTAATCACATGCCAACATAGCAAACAAATTAGTAGATGCATTCTCATTCTTCTAAAAACACAGTGGAGATGGATGAGAACCACATTCTAGCACTTCTAGCATTCTTCTATAGAATGTTCTATCAGTTCTGAAACCAAACATTCTGAGACAAAAGCATTCTAAGAGAATGTGGGCGTTCAGGGACGTTCTGTTCCTTTTGCATATGGCATGTAGTCCTGTTTTTGTTTTTTTTTAATGAGGGAATTATGTGTGGAATTGTTCTATCTAGAATCCAGTCTAAACAGCAGCAGGGAACAAAACTGAGTGAGCCTTCAAAAACACGACTCCCTAACCGGTTTGTGTTTACAGTGTATTTGAAATTAGTGCATCTCCACTACATAAACACAGAAAAATGTGGAGAACGTCACTTCAAGGACTACAGGGCGAGGGAGTCTGTCTCTCTCGAAAATAAGAATGTAAATAATACTTTAGCGCTTCAGAGAATGGCAAAATTGTCTCCCAACGCCTCTTCTTGGAACATGTGCCACATTTGAAAGCGTATGAAATGTCTCCAAGTTTCTGAAAGACGGAGGTCGGTATTTCACCCCTCAGTTCAGTCATCCACCCTGTTCCTCTAATATCTAAGTCAGGTTCCTACATACACTGCTAGTTTAATGAAGTTACGTCAACACCTGTGTATTAGTCATTGTTATGAGAGAGATAAGGGAGAGAGAATGAAGGAAAGACGGAGACAGAGAGGTATTTTGAAGAGTACTTACACCATAGCTCATAGTAGTAGCTGCAGCACTGAGACTCTCCGCAGCAGTGTCCTGACTCGCAGATGTAGCTCTGGTTGTTAACCCCCTCACAGTGCAGTAGGCTCTGGAAGACGAGGAGAAGAAACAATGTGTCACTTCGAAAGGACTTTAAGTTTACTATAACAAAATGTTTCACTCCAGTTCTTATTTTATTTTAATCAGCGTTTTGATTACCCAGAGTTTCTATTTCATAGGTTTCGTGTTAAAAAAAAAAGAATGCATAATTACATCTAGTCAAAGAATTACATGAGGTGATTAAACATATGTATCGATATACTGATAATAATTAATACCTAATAATTATGGGTGATTTAGGTAGCTGTGGAGGACATTTTTGTTTCAGTTTACTCAAGCATTTTTTACATGCCTAGTTTTTTTTGTTACATGCCTGGTTATAGGTTTAGCATAATTATAATAACCCTGTGGGTATCTAGGGACCAACACTGATACTCAGCTATGGCTCCAGAATGGACAAGTGCTACCTAACCACTTGTGCTGCTGAGCTGCTAGAATCTCATTAGTGTCCAAGCCTCATATTAAATTCAAATTTTGAATCACAGCCAACACATGGGAAATGTTTTTCAAGATCAAGTTACCAATTTCAACTCAAAATTTAGCTTAGGCTAATGAAAACTTGAAAACCATCACAGCCTACATAAATCCATCTACATGTCAGAAGGTGACTGGTGTTCAGCATAACTGTTTTCATTCAGATTCAAGTCAGGCATTTGTCTCAACTTTCAGACTGTCAATAGATCAAATGGCTATTTCGTCCGTTCAGAAGTTAACCTTACTCAGCATATTACTGATATCCATCAGAGCCATACAATTTATCTATTCTGAAAGGACATTGGCTAGACTATAATAAACACTGATACTGAGCAGGATAGTAGTAAAAAATGAAAGACAAGGGAGCAATGTAATCACAATCCTCTCCTGATAATGGCCTTTGGATTTTTCCAGGTAGATCCCTCAGATGTTTTCTTCCGGATTAGATTAATGATTAGCTAGCCAAAGTTCTCAGTAAGGTTATCTTTTCTTCCTATAGATTACCAGTGCAGGTCCCAGATTGAGAGGCATGGCGATTCAGGGTCCAAAAATCCCAGGCAAGTCCTTCTACCTCATGGGTCATTATCCCACAGAAGAAAAAGTCAAACAGCACTCAAACACACTCTCACTCACTCTCTCTGCCTCTGCCTGCCTGCCTCCCCCTCCCTCCCTCTCTCTCTGCCCACTACCCCCACCCCACTCAAGGCCCAAACAGTAGACAAGGATTGCTTTACGGAAATTTCCAAGCAGCAGTGGAGAGTGAGCCCTTAGCTGGAGCACTGCATGATAATAAGGGATACATAACGGTGGGATGTGTGTATAAGTGTGAGACAGGGAGAGAAAGACAGAAAGACATTGAGAGAGAGAGGGATAAAGAGAGAGAGAGGGAGAGAAAGAGCAGTAACACAGGAATGATTAGTCTCACACAACCCACCAGATTAGCAGAAACCTAACTGTCGACATAAGCACAAACCTGGTAGGTTAAACAATCATCCTCATCAATTCTATTAAGCTTTTCAAGTTATTTTTAAACCCCAGCCCTCTTCTGACTCAATGCAGACGGATTTAATTCTCTGTGCAACAAAAACATGATGTTCTGTTCGTTCTCTTTGTCTCCAACAACTTCAGCTGTTTTCACTGACTCACTAACTATTCTCCACCATACACTCTCCACTTGGCAGGCTGGGCCCTTTTTGCAATTCAATACAGATAACCATCTAGTTTGTTCAGGCCTTCACTATATAGCCTGTGCTGCATATAGATAGCAGAGTAGCTCAGGATTTTCTAAGTAGCAAGGCAAATAGGCCCACCAGCCTTTGTCCAAAAAAAAAAAAAGAAGTGCTCCATCTAACCTGTAAGATATAGCGATTCACCTAAATATAACTCATTTTGTGTCATCTAGTGTCCCTGAAAAACAACTGAGGTGATATCATGTGCTTCAATCAATCAACTGACGATGAAAAACGAAGTAATCTGAAACCAGGCACGACTAATCATTTCGGGTTTTTTCTTACTTGTCGTGTAAGACACAGACAGTGACTGAGCAAATCTGGACAGACTAGATTCCTCTGTCTCCCATCCAAACAGGCTACAATGGAACAATCCACCTCTCTCATGCTACAGTGCCAGATTAAAGGTGGATTACTGTGCCAGAAATTACTGCCGTATTCGAAAATAATCAACCCCAATAATGAGAAGCTGCTGAAATGACCAGACAATGAGAACAGTCCAAAACCCCCAGTTGACTAACAAATACTGTTCCTCAGGATAAGTAGCTACAGCGCTTAGTTCATTCTTCACTGCATAGTCATAGCCTGTAGGACTTGGCAGATTAGCTGATGCACATAAAGACCTCATTGACCCCCCTGATTAATTTTTCTATCCCACAACAGATAAGAAAAATGTTCTTTCACAGTCATCAAGGTTACACTCAGTACGGTACAGAACAAAACACTGATGTAACATTTGTAGCAAGCATTAATCCCACACATTCCACAACAGGATGTGTTCAATGTTTCAACAACTGAGGCGGACAGTTAAACAAACATGTAACTGGATGAGTTGCTTGATTTTATCCCAAAGTTAAAACATGTTTGCCAGATTTAGACCTAGTCCAGCTGTTTTACAAAAGTACAATGTAGCCTTGATACAGGAACACTGAAATGACCAGCAGTCCTGCTTCAGGCAGGGAGACGTACAGCGCAGTCATGCTGACAGTCTGAACCCATTGACCTTAATGGCCATGTGTCTCTAAGAAATCTGCAAGCCCCAGCATGACTAATATTACAACATTTTGCATATTCATGTCATATGACTATTATTGCTTCAGTCATTGAAGTAACATGATAAATGGTTGTAAATCTCAGCATGACTAATCTGGTTAAGTAAAACTTTAAAAACTGGTGATTTTGCATTTTAAGACTAAATGTATCAAGCAATAAAGCATTTAGTTTCACTGCACTTTTGTTGACTGACAGTATATCCAGATGCACTGAGTCAACTGTTTCTGGTGAACCTTCATTAATTGCAACAGCTGTAGCAAGACGTATGGTACAAGAGCAAAGCTGTGCAAATATTAAATATGGAAATGGTTGGAGAGCACCGGTCTTCAAAGATGAAGTGAAGCTGGTTTCAAATTGCACCATGTCTACTTTTTGAAGGGTACAGTGTCCAAATAGTTAAGTGACTACATGTAGAAGAGATACGATTTTTTTTTTTTTTAACAAAACATTTCATAATACTTCTGCTTTTATTAGATAGTTTACAATGGATATAGACAGGAAAGTTGTGTGAGAGAGGGAGGAAGAACAAGAGCGAGAGAGAGAGGGTGTCTGTGAGTGAGTGAGTGAGAGAGAGAGAGAGAGAGAGAACGCAAGAGAGAGCGAGAGTAAGAGAGAGAGAGAGAGAGAGAGAGAGAGAGAGAGAGAGAGAGAGAACGCAAGAGAGAGCGAGAGTAAGAGAGAGAGAGAGAGAGCGTATAAGAGAGAGAGAATGACATGACAAAGGTCACCGGCTGGCTTCAACCCATGACGTCATGAGCAGGCTATATGGTATTCACTTGTCTTTCACTCAGCCAACACCCTGACCTACCCATGTATAAGAATTAGGCCTGGAGTTATCTTAGCTCTTAGTCTAAAAATGGCATTTTTTCCTCATAAAAAGACAAACCATCAAGCAGTTGTTTTTACAATATTTTCTGACTTTTGGCCATTATAAACAGCTGTGCAAAGAAACAAAGAACAGCTGCAAAAATTTGGAAAAATCAGCCACTGAATGCATCTTTGTGAGTTTGTTAGCCGGTAATTTTATGTTTTTGACCCACTGGTAAACATAAAAATCGGAAAAATTAAAAGCGTTGCAGATATATTGCCTGGCAGAAAGGGAAAGAAGTTATAGCTTTCAAGCCTATAGTAGCAGATTGAAGTGCATCTCCATCCTGAAAGCCATAGGCAAGTGCAATACAAATGATATGGAGCCATATTGGACCTTGCTGTAAACATCCCAGCTTTGGCATGTGAATGGGATCTTTTTTCAAACGGTGAAATGTATAACAAATTAACAAACAAATTTTGGTGGTCACGTGATGCTGATGAGAAGAGAGTTCATAGTTTGAGTCAGGCTGAGCGGAAGTACTAAACGTGTAATGTCTACCAGAAGCAACTGATCATTGGCTGAGCTTAGGATCATCACGGTGTATGGAGCGAGTTTGGAGGGGTGAATGTTAAGTGGGCCGATGTAGCCCCAGGGCCATGTGATGCAACTACTGCCTCCCAGTAGCCAGTGACCATCGGTTACACAAGAATGAATGTATGAATAAGCACATGTATGTATACTGTTCTGTCCCTAGGCATGTGATAATAAATTGTGATACAAAAAGGATACATCTGCTTTGATTGTTTTTGAAATAATTTTCAATAAGTGCCTGTAATTTTTTTTTTTGTCCAGAAAAAATAAAAAATAAAAAAAAATCAAGCACAAACCAAACTCTACTTGGTCAGTTTAACTCCCTAACAGTACTACAATCATGGAAACAAATGGATTGTAACTGAATGAAAAAAATCTGACAGAACACATTAGTAGTAGTCTATGTGAACCTTGTGCAGATATTTTAGCACGATTCTTTCAGAGGACCTTTAGACTTCAGCAGGTAGCCTATATGTGAACCTTCAGAGATATTTTAGCTCATTATCTAGTGATAACACATAAACAAATAGAGACAGTGCCATTTTGTATGAAGTGACTAATCAAGACAAGATAATGGTAATCTGTCAGAGAGAAAACTGATCATCTGTATTAATGACCACAGGGAAATGCAAATTGCATAAATTGCCAGCCTTTACAGCAATGGTAACACCCCATGACACTCTGCAGAACACTTGATTGACAAGATACAGACTGCTCAGGAACTTCAATCTTTATCTTCTTCTTGTCAAAAAGAAAACTACTGTTACCACTACATGCACCAATAGTCTATCGAGTCAATATCAGGCTACAATAGGACAATACAGAAACCAAAACAAAGGGACTTCTTTTTTCACAAACTAAAAAGGACATTTGATTTGTCCAATGGAGATTGTTCAGAAAAAGGTTGGTATTTTGTATCAGCCAATAGTTTAGATTTAGCCTTCTACTTGAAATAAATTTGGTCATGAGAAAAAGGGTTTTGGTACCTCTTTCTTGTGCTCATTCTAGGCCTAAAATGCCTGACATTACATAGCACCACATCTCCAGTATGTCCATACTGTCACTGTGTTTCTTCCCAACGGTCCTGTGGTTTCAAATGTGTCATGCTCTGAGTGTAGTCAAGATTTGCCTTGTGTGCCTTTTCACAGATGGATTGTGCACTTTCAGACCATCAAAAACTCATTATTTACCTCCATTTTAGTGCATCTCCAGGTAACGGTCATGTGCGTTCATGTGTTCAAGTTTACAGTTATTCTCTAACTAAATAAAAACGTGGAATTCAAATGTGGATACTAAGAGGCAAAGGAACAGTATTGCATATTGACTAATAACAATATCAGCGCTCCCACTCAAATGATGCACACATAACTCCTGCAGCAAAAAACAATACTGGTGGGCACTATAGGTGTGCAAAATAAATAGTAAATAAAAGGGGATACCACTCAGATTAAGATTTCAAACGTATTCTCGTGGTCTTGGAGGATGCAATTGTTTTTGAACATGGAAAATTATTTCAAGTTGATTCAAATCTGAATCTAAGAATATAATCTAATGTACAGTCTGGAGACACTTTATTGACAGTGAATGGAATACTGACTTCTGGACTTAAGTTTACCTTAAATATCACATTCAAACGAACTTTATATTGCAGCAGTGCCATCGGTTCAAAATTGCAAAATGTATAATGATCCCCAGAAATTCCCCCTAGATGCTATCACAGTCACCTTTACTATGCTTTGATATCTATTATCTGCACAGCTGTATGGTGTGACTGATGAAGATGAAGGGAGGAGGCAAACTCTTTGTTTCTAAAGTCAGGAAACTTCAGTTCATGTTCTCTAATACAGAAAAAAACGAACCTAGAAAATAAGAATTAAGTAATATTCCTCTTTCAAATCTATTAATGATTTTGGAAAAGCCTAAGAATGGTGATCTGATTAACTTAGCCCCACAAGAGTCCTCTGACAAGGAGCAGAGCATAACGATGTTATTGTGTTTAGCTAGTTAACATTATCACAAAATTCACGTACTAAAGTGGTGACGTCTACCTGGCTGACTCGTAGCAACCACAAAGTAAGATTGCTTTCATACTTTAAGAATTACGTTTGTTTATGGTCTTCTACCATAAACAGAAGACATCAGTAAGGCCGCGATTCACGTTAAAGTGTCCCTTTGCCTTAACAATGCAATGTTAGCTATCGTAGCTAGTAATTTAGCGAGCCTGTTTAGGCTTTCTTGACAGCACATTATAATGTTTAAGTTAACCAACAACTAACGTGAACCGATGCACTATACTGTACTGACGACTGGGCTATCGGACTAGCTGACGATTAGTCTGTTTGTTAAATTAGCTAGGTAGCTAGCTAGCAACCATTAGCTACTTTGTTAGCAACCCAGAGAGAGCCAGCTTGTTTTTGCCATGCTCAGTCTTACCCTGTCTGCTGCGGACTCGGTGGGGGTGACAGAGCCAACAACGTGCAAAAACAATCCCATTTTAAGAGCCGGACATACACCTCTCATTCCTCCAAGTACTGGCTGCACTTACGGCAAAAAACATACGCATGTAAATATTGTTGTTTTCAAACTGTATCCAAAAAACTAAACTATTTCACGGCCACTGCATGATGCGCCGCCTCTTCTGCGTAATTGGACATTTCAAGAAGGCACAGCGTTGGCGCAACTGGTTGCTCTCGGTGCCACTGGCTGATACAGCTGTTACACAAGCTGTTCCTTCGTACAGGGGACTCTGCCTCGGCTGGGTGTGGCGTGGTCACCTCTACTTGTTCCATGTGCGCAACGTGATGGGTGTTGAGTTGCGTTGACCACCACTCGTTTTGCGGACTGATCTGTGATTGGACAACTCAGGCCAGCTGAAGACAGGTTGCCCAATCACAGATCGGTGCGTCTCCAGTGCGAGGCCTTGTATCTTGCCGGACGTCTTTTCTCCAGCCCGTATTTAATGTGAACACAACACGCTCACATGTTCAGAAAAGAGTCACTCAGCTCTACCCAGGGTCATATTTCAAACCTTTTACTTGGTATTATGGTATTCTGCTTTGTTATATTGTATACAATAGAGAATGGTAGAAGAGCTGGAAGAGAGGCAAAAGTTATACAGCCATATGAAATTTTACATGTGCCTTTTAGTCTGCTTATTATCAGGATAGCCATCTCAGTTCATGCTGAAGCTTAACACAACATTGTCTCATGACCAGTCCAGACCTTGCACCTGACCTGACATGCAATCACTAATAAATTGGTACAGGGTACTGATGATTGAGGGAAGACAAACAAAGGGATGTGCCATCATATAATAGTGTTTATTACTATCATTACTCATCTTATATAAATGACACCAAGCAGCTCCTATATCAAAATGTTTTTCTTATACAGAATGAAATAATCAGTCAAGTCAAGCAGGGTTGTGGTGTGCAGTAAGATATCCTTGACAATATTGGATGTTCAAGTATAATTACAGTTGCCATTGTCATCATCGTCATCATCATGATCATGATCATCATATTTGTATAAAAACATTCAAGCCGTTGTGATAGTGACAGCAAATCATCACCAGTCCCTTTCATGAGGTTCCCTGAATGGTATGCCTAAAAGGTTAAAAACGTCCTTCTCTGCAGGTGTAGGAAGTGGAGTGCCACCGTACACCTTCGTACTACCTTGACGCAACACATCCTTGTTGAGCGAATGCTCTGATAAGCTCATGCGTTTTGTTTTTGCCATCGCCCTCATTGAGCGGTTGAAGTGTGCCGACCCGGTGAAATACATGAGAGCGCAGGCGAACTCGTTGTAGGGCACCACAATGATGTCAAGCCTGCGATGGCGGTGGCCAGGTCCTGGCAAGCGGCACACACCCATGTATTTCTTCTGCTCTCCATTATCCTCATGGCTCACCAGGTCGTCAGTCAAAAACCCTGTGTGAAAACAGTGAGAAACAGTGAGTCTTTGTTTTGATTGGTCTCATAACACCTGTGAAGGAAAACAATGGAGCTATATTTCCCCCCCAAAACAAATTGTGTGTAAAATGAATGTTGTAAAATGGTTAAATCATAAAAATTAATTTGGAAACCAAGTCAGTTCTGTAAATCTATAAACAGGATTGTAACCCATGGTTTACAAATGAAATCCTTATGTCACGACTACGTATAACTATGTACACCTTCAGTTCTAATTTTACATCTCTGTTTATACGTTTAGACATCATTTTTTTATGTTCAGACTTTTGGCTGTTTGTATCCTCACTCATAAAACACGATTCGCAAGTAGATTGTGATTTGGGTTTTCAAATCACTTTTTTTTTTTACGTTTGAAGCATTTCACAATGTTTAATTTACGTACGATTTGTTTTGGGGGAAATATACCTCCATAGCAAACTAGCCTTTGAATAAGACATGAGAAAATAATTAATATCTAGAATATGATATAGCTTACCTCTCTGATGGAGGGTCTGTAGCACTTTGCTGAAGATCCCTTTGTGGGACTTGCCATCAGGGTGAGATATGAGCACATCAACATCTCCACACGTGGCTTTTCCCCGGCGGTAGGAGCCACATGCCATCGCCAGCAGGCCTGGGTCTATGGACTGGGTCGCCTCTCTTACCTGCACACGGCCAAAAGAAAAGAAAAACCCACATAAGACGTGTTTCAGAATAGAAGACAGAAAGAGAGCCATCTGTTTTAAGAGAGAGATAACCTGCATTATTAGTCTTTTGTTCCTATATTGTGGTCGGCCCTGTATGATACGTTATATTCTAATTTCATTCATAACTGCCATTCATAACTGAAGGAACATAAATACATTGCAAAATAACTCATACAAACCAAGTTCACTACAAAAATATTATGTTTCCAGCTAGGATATTGAAAGCTTTTTTATCTTTGACTCCTCAAAAACAGAAAAGCACACTGTTTACTTTGTATGCTCTCCTAGATTTACTGTGTGCCCCCCACTGGCAAACAAGTAAGCATTTACCTCTTCCTAGCCAGAGACTGGGAGGTAGGCTAGGTAAAGCACCACATATTATTTTGACAAGCCAGAGGAAGGACACATGCTTTAGTCATCTTTCTTATGTGCACTTTCTATCTGGCAGCGCTGGAGGAAAAAGAAAATCCAAGTAATACTATATGAAAACAACTAGCGTTGTACTCAACGCTCTGGAGTGAACAGGTATCTGGCTAACTTAAGATGCAGCGAGTTTTCCCCCTTTGGGATGTTCTACTTTGCGAGAATACGGTCTGGTTTTCCCATCACCATGCAGTGAAGGAAAGCTGACACAAACTGCTTTTTCCTACCTCGAGCACTTTGCCTCAAAAGTTCTGTTATTTGAAGGTTAGAAGGGGGGGAATCTTTTTCAAAAAGATTTCACCTCTATGTAAACTTAATTAAATGCAATAGAGGTGACAAAATTAGTTTAGAATGTTAAATGTTGGCACTGTGACAAATGGAGATGCATTACCACTTTCTCAATGGCAGCCGCTTCTTCTCTGGGCATCCGGTCTAGAAGGTCGTCATAGTGCTTGAGTCCTATTTTCTGAATGTTGTTCAGGTTGGCTTTTGTGCGGATGTCCTCCAAAGTGCGGAATCCCTAACAGACAGACAAATGAATCTTTAAAGGACATTTTTAAAAGACTTGACCAGCATGTTTGGCATATGGTTCCCCTTTCAGTCTTGCCTTAGTTACTTACTAGCTTGCCTTAATTAGGAATTCATACCAGTAATTCACAGCTGAACTGTTATTCAGCACCTTTATTCATTATTGAGACATTTGTTGCTAAATAATAATTGTTTCAGATCTCCTTCCAATTAGAATGTAATTGGAAATATACTTTAAAGCCCTAGAACCCATAATTTAATGAAAATCCCATGCTTTCTGCTGAGGTATCTTTTTATTTAAAAGTCGATGTATAACACAAATTATACCCTCTGAGGAACAACATCCTCATTAGATTCCATATTAAAAAACTTCAAGACTGTTTTTCTATTATCTGACATATCTTTTGATACCAACGGGCATCTTGTAACTTGAAGGAATACTGAGCTTTGGCAAAAGGCTTTTCATGGCCACTGCCTTGTCTTGTTAGCTGAATTAAGAATCCAAACTGGATGTGAAGTTGAAGGATAATACCAGACATCACATATGGGTCTCATGCCATTCTTACCTTGATGGGAGTTTATAACACAGACTGTTGTTCTGCTTCTGTTTGTTTACTGTTTCAAAACTTCTGCACTTCCTCTTTCAGCAAGTAAGGCAATAACATCAAGCTTCCAAAGCCACTAAGTGACAACATATCTGTAATATTTTGTGTGTGTGTGTGTGTGTGTGTGTGTCTCACCTGTTGGTACCACAGCTGTGCAGTCTTTGCTCCTGCACCCCAGATATTAGTGAAAAGCTCCAGTACTGGCACAGCCTCCCCGATGTGATCTAGCTTCCGCAGATGACCGCTCTCCATGATCTCATCGATTTTGTCGGCCATGCGCTTTCCAATTCCCGGGATCTGACAAGCCTCCTGAAACAAATGAAATAGGTTCCCAATAACAGAGGAATATAATGGAATTTCAGCATTCATCTGTTAGCCTAATATCCTGAGACAGTTCAGTTTATATTGAAAATCCACTTCTGTCTCCAATGGCCAGAGACAAGACAGAAGAGTTTATCCAAACCCCCAATCTGTTGTGTGAGACAGACGGACATTTTAACTAACAATCAAATGACGATGGAAAAGGAGACCGACAGCACCCACTGTAGTATTACTTGGATACATCATATATTTTCTGACTCTGAACTGATAGGACTAGTATGAAATGTCTCTTATTATTGTCAGTTGAACAGCCGCGGACCATAAATCTTGTTGATTTATTTGTATTTAACCTTTATTTTAACAAATTCTTATTTACAGGGACGGCCTGGGAAGAGGTTAGCCTCTTGGGGAATAGGGGATAAGAATCTTGATTATCTTTTTCCCCATTTTAGGAGAAACTTGTTTATGTTCACAGTGCAGCTTGATCTGTCCACGGCCTGATAAAGAATATGTGAATTCTTAAATAGCTTAACAGCTTTAACTTTTATGAATACAACACTCTAGAGTGGCCGCCCCCTTAAGGCATCTACTTTAATGGAAAGTGAAAAAATGGATTGGATTGAAAAAAAATCTATATTCTTTATTCTCATGCAACCTGCCATAACCAACTACTATAACCAAACAGCTAACAGTGTTCTAGACATAATTAATGCTTCCAACCACATTATATTCAATTGAACTGCTCTACGCTACCTGATACGATGTGATAGGCTTGTGGTAGCTCTTGAGTGCGTTGACAGCCTTGGAGTAGCCCAGCGCCCTCCACTTGTCCCCTTGGTGAGTGTAGGCCTTGGCCAGCACTTCTAGTTTGTCTGTGATGTGCTTGTTGAAGTTATTACTTTTGGCCTGAGAGGAGTGGGCACAGACCCACTTCCTTGACACAGGCTGCTGGTGGGCAGGGTCCGCGCTGGGATCGAGGCTGGGGCCGGGAGTCTCTTCTTTGGGGTGCTGGCCACTGATCAGAGCTTCCAAGTCATTCTGTGAGACACCGTCTTCTTCTCTCAAGTCCTCTTTGCTGTCTGGGACTGTCTGAGGCTATAGCAATTTTTTTTTAAAGTGTTACATACAATAATGAAAATTCCAACATACATACGCAGAATTAATTGATATGTTGATCTGTATTCATGTTGTAGCTCTTGTCCATGTTGGCAGTGTATGATTGCTGACTGAGCGACTCAAAAACTCTATAACATAAGAACACTGTAAATTATTGTTTACTATACATAACCTATCAACCTACCATTTCTAAGGTGTCCTCTTGTTTGGCTTGATCCAACACTGGCTCTATGATAGTCTGTGTACTAGGGCAGACACTGGGCAAGTCTTCTTTAATATCTTCATGTTGTGTTTCAGAGTGCCTAAAGGGATAGAACATAAAGGATGAGATTCATGACACACTGAATTTTCTCAGATAATATCATCATCTCAATCCCACCTAAGGTTTTCCTCAAGACCATTCACATTCATTCTAAGTGGTAAATATGGTGTGTAAGTGAGAAGTAGCTACCCATTTACCATTGATTGATTTTCTGTAATGTGAGTGAAAAGAATGGTGTTACAATGTTAAGTTTACATTGGGTTCACAGGCACAAGTCCATGTCAGACACTGAAGGAAACAATATGAGTTAACCGACATCAGTTGCATTAGCTGTCTACAAAAGTACAATTAGCTCATTAACCTATTCGGACGAAGAAGGCTGTAGTCGGCTACGTCCAACAGTTGCTTCCCAGTGATGCATGAGCTCAACCAAGTGCATTTCACCAGCTGGACTCCAGAGGGCATGCAATCCACCTTCAGCAGGCGCATGGCCCTGTCACTGTCCATACTGTCATCCACAACTACATGAGTGACACCGGCACACAGCGAACTCTCAGTCTGTCCTCCATTCTGCTGGATTTGTCTCTGGAAGATCTGACATCTGGCGCTGCCTATTCCAGCAGGCAGGATGCACACTGTGACTCCGCTGAAAGTGTTGCCTGGGACAAAAGAAAGGAAGAGGATAAGAGCAAACATGTTGTGTTGTATTTTGGGAAGATCAGTATCACAGGGTCTAGATGTGAACTATTTTTATTCATCTCTTAAACACATCTTTATCTTTTTCTTCATCTTCCATTCTCTCTCTCTCTCTCTCTCTCACACACACACACACACACACACAGGATACCAACCTATGACACCAGCTTCATCAGATTTCTTCTTTAGTGGAGGTGCATCCTTTCCCTGCAGCACTCTGGCTCTTTTAACCTTGGGGAAAGCTTTCATGATCCCATGACGAGGCTCCATGTCGTCTGATGAAGGGGGGAACCCTGCAAAACCAATCCATGTTGTGATAACAGAGCTAGCGTTAGCTAACTAACTTCAGCTGACGCTAACGTTACCGACACCAAAAAGCAGTGCGTGTAGTGTTTCGATTATCTTCATTCAACTCATATATGAATCCTACTTTATTTTACGCATACTTTTGCTAATAACAAACACATTTGTAGCTGAATAATCTTTAAAAGAGTAACATATCCCTTCTTACCCCTGTTCAGATGAAAGAAAACACAAATGCAAGTTAAATGTTTGACTTCCGGGTCAATTCCTGGGTTTTAAATTTTCAGACATTTGCATCAATATTTTTAAACCTATACTCAGAGCCTAACTAAATAAAATACCATGCAAATAATAACCTTTTAAATAGTTTTATAATTTAAAATCGTAAATAATTATAGCATTCCATATTTATTTCTATTGACCTCGGTTGCCGTGGCTACGTACTGAGTCAGGAAGTGGCTCTGTGCAACAGAAACATGGCTGTACAATGCTGGGCTGATCTCCTAAAATCATCAAGGAAAACTGCTTTGATCCACGATGGTGAGTGCAACACAGAATTGTTAGTTGTTCTTACAGAAGTAATTACATTTGCCAACTGGTTAGATTTAGTGTGTTATCGTTATTTGCCTATTAGTTGTCTTCAACTTGGGTAGCTCTCCAGCTAACATTGATGTTGCCAGGCAAAAACCAGCTAGTGTACCAACTACCGGCCCTTTAGTTTAACACACTCATTTTTCTGAATGAAAATAGAAAATTAAAAACCATATCTGCCTATTTTTTGAAAGGTTCCTCTATAATGTATCGCGATCCCGCAGTTCCTTAAAAATGGTCATAAACAAGAGATACGAACATAAAACACCACGAACCTCTCAATTATTTAACTAATTTCAAGTTGAAATTTTGAAATTTTCAACCAAATAAGATCCCTATGCTCTGTGAATATTTAGGCAAACGGTTAACTAAACTGTTCCACATCAAATTACCTGTCTTCAACTTAACATTCATGTTCCCTGAGAAGAGGGCACTGACTGCCCAATGATACTTCATAATAATATTTTTGTTAAGGTATGAGGAATAAAATATGTCTCAAAATGTATCACATTTATTTTGAGAGATCTATCTGTCTATCTATCTGTTACTGTTAGCATTTCTACCCACATGACACTGAACCCTGAAATGAAATCTTTCATCCAGACAAAACACTCTACACTTGCAATAATCAAAAAATGTTTTGGGATGTATGAGAAAAAATACATTGTTTCTTCAAAGCAGTTATGTTTAACGCATGACTAGTACTTTAACTGGTATGTTTATTTGTTGCTAAAACCTAAACACATGTCTTGTGTTGTTTAGTTTTGTTCCTCTCTACATGACTATGTCTTTCCAACTTCCATCACTAGGGAAAAGGAAGATCCACTACCTCTTTACAGATGGAAAACAAATGGCAGAGGAGTATGACTTGAAAACAGATGAGCTCATTGGTAAGCTCAAGCTGAGCGACGTGTTTAAGTTTTACACTGCAAACCTATAAGCTACTGTTTTCTGAATTTCAATACATGGGATACATTTATGTATCCTCACTGTTTGGTGCCTTTCAGTGCGAAAGTGGCTTTGCAAAAGCGCACTTGGAGCTCAGGGCCAATGGGAGGTAGAGGTTGGAGAGCCGCTCACAGCCGCTGCTGCTTCTGTGGATTCGGAGGTGATCAAGGAGAACTGTTCCAATGTGGGTGAAAATGACTGTGAACCAAAACATTTTCTCATATGCACTTTTGTTGCTTTTAGCTCCCTTTGATTCCACTAATAGGAATCAAAGGGAGGAAATGCTAGTAAACGCTGTGTCTATAAGATGGATTTGCTGTTTGTTTCCATAGCCTGTATTCATGCGGAAAGACACAAAGACTAGTTTTCAGTGGAGAATCCGCAACCTTCCTTACCCCAAAGAGGTCTTCAGTGTTTCAGTGGAGCCTTCTGAGAGATGCTGCATCATAAAAACCTCAAACAAAAAGTAAGTATTGTATACGTTTTTCTTCTACCACATAGTTTGCGTACATATTTGGCCTTCTTTCCACTATTGTGCACAGTTGTTCATTTATTGCATGTAGTGTTTGGGTCTGCCCTATAGATGGCACTCTTTACAATACATTGGTCTATAGCGTGATAAACCCATGACATCCTCTCCATGTCTTTCCAGGTATTATAAGAAGTTCAGTATTCCTGACCTAGACCGAAGCCAGCTGCTGTTGGACTGTTCGTCCCTCAGCTTCACTCATGCCAACAACACTTTAATCGTCAGTGTAAGTCCTGGACAACAATGGAAAATACATCAGCCTGCATCTCTCATGCTGCGTTATCTTATGCTCTAAGTCTGATGAATGAACTGACTGTAACTTCAAATAGCTTATGCTTAGATATGAATTCATATACCACATGGATAATATACTGTTGAATGCAGGAATCTAAACAAATCAGTCTGAATAATGGCAAAATTATCTGACACATATCTCTTTTTTTGCATTTATCATAATTGGTCTCTTTGTGATTTTTAATTTCTTATTTTGCGTGTTCTCCTCCTCCATCCCAAACATGATTACAGTAAAGGATGTGCATTAGGGAGACTAGGGGGAGAATGTGGAAGTAATTACTTTTCTTTTCTCCTGTCCAGTACAAGAAACCCAAGGAGATCTTAACCCTTGAGCAGGAGCTACTGAGGGAGCTGAAGAAGCTGAAGGGGACCAGTGAAGGGGACGTCGACTGCAAAACCCAGTGAAGTCTGACTGTGGGAGAGAGGGAGCGAGCGACACCGCGCTGCATTCAAAGCAGAACCGAACGGCATCATTTTCCAATGCAGTCGGATGTGAGCTTTCATTTAGTCTCTTTCTTTATTGAATCCCTTCATTAAGAAGACCTCCGCTCAGTGCCTTGTCCATGGCTTAATGGTTCTCACTGTGTTTTGCTAATTAGGGTCCGTTTATTTGAGTTGATGAATTGGTACAGGAGCGTTGTAACTTGTTCTGACTTGTATATTTAATACAGACTTGTTCTATATTTAATACAGACTTGTTCTTCTGTGTTTTGTATTCTTTCAAATATATTTAACTATGTTGTTGAACTGTGAGTGCTTCCACAAAATATTTGATTTCTTTCACAGATAATTAACAATTTAATTTTAATTTGAGGATGACTGAAATTCCGTAACTAGTGTATCTCTTTTTGCTCCTCATTACATGTTGTCCTCCACCTACCAAACCTAGTAGGTAGCAGTTGTGAAGGGGGTCACATAACCTCCCAACCCCCCTTCCTTGATGTCCTTGTAAAACACTCAAAACACACAATGCCTCATCCCTGTTCGTTACGGGGTCACCGTTACCAGCACGTCCCATTTGTGTTAACTGAATACCCTTATGTTCCTTGCATGTAGCGGGCCACCCTGAAAGCCATTACTGAAACCTTTGGTCAGCTAGCTAGCTAGTCTTACTGTTCCCCAGAGCCGGTCCTGTGCACCGGGGGGTCACTCTGGCTTTGGGGCCTCCAACAAATACTGCATACACCCAAGTTAGAAATAGATGCAACTGTTGCACGACTTCATTCCAAATGGCTTTAATATTCTCTATCTGGAATATATAACAAAACAAAAAACACCCTGTTTAAAAACACCTAGGACTGTCAGTGGTAACAGACAAGAATATGAAATCGGCATTTCTCGCCTTTAGTTTTGCAGTCTTTTTGTGATTATATAACATGATGTATTGAAGGAGAAAAGTATAGATCCATGCTTCACAATGGCTTATTTGTCTACTTCTTTACCAAGGTCAATAAAAAAAAAACCCACTGTCCCGTCAGAAATAGTTAGACGGTGGATAAAAAAAGAACAATGCTGTTTAAAGGAAACAATGCCTTTTAAATATAGATTGTTTCAACCTTGTGATTCCTTGCATTTTTTTGCCACTCGTCCAAACCCAGAGAGCAAGTGCAAAAGGCAGAGACAAAACCACAGGTCTCTCTCACTATTGTGCTTTGTGTTCTTCCAGATGGAAAGAACAGGAGTACAACAAAACATTTTGAAACTGCTCAGTCTTGTTGTTTTGCAAGTTCTTATGATGGATTTGATGGATTTTGTTTACTGACAAAAGACAAAAATACATTAATGGATTCTTGATCGATAAGTAAATGTTTACTTGTTTGTTTGCTTGCTTGTTTTTTGTAGAAGAGTTAAGTTGATGCTAAATGAATAGAACTGTTGTGGAAGATATTTGCTGTTGAGCAGATTCACTGAATACCAAGCATACATTCTGGGGGACTAGTCAGTTTTAGTGATTTTATTTGCTGCTTTACAGTCTTCAAAGCTCGGGCTACTGTCAAAACAAATTCCTGCTGCTGAGTGCTCCAACTGCAGCAAACAACAACTAACAAATTGGACATCCAGCTCCTGCATTGTGAGAGCAGCCCAGTCTTTCTGTTCAGGGTCTTCTTCCTCCCCTGTCGTTTGGCCTCTGATGGTCATGCTCAACTGCTTCTGGGAAGAGGGTTTCTTTTCTGCCTCCCTTTCATTCCCGAATGCCTCTTCCCAGCCATTCCCCCTCTTTCAGTCGATGCCACATTTTGCCACACAGACCCCGATGCTTTTTCTGCAACCCCTCATCTCCCTCTCCGCAAACCCCCTCCAACCCCTTACCCCTCCCTGTGTGACTGGCTTCTTTTTGATAACTGACCCCTCCTCGTGTTATTATTCGAACCCACTATTGTATAACATGCCCTTTTATATGAGGTTTCACAAAGGGCCCATTTGATCAGAGGGTTACGGTGTGCGATCGTGAGAAATGCAACTACATGGTGGTAACCTTTGTTTGGGCCAAAATGGTGGGCTGACCTCATCGCTTTTAATGCATAGCCCAGGCCATTCAGGCCCAAGTCTCACTTGCTGAGCACATTGAATTCAGTAGCCTGTCACAGATATTGCCCCTCAGTTATCTGGGTCTCCAGCTTGAAGAGGAAGAAGAAAAAAAAACAACAGTTTTTGAGGGCAGCCAGCAATGTATGCTAGCTTTCCATCCCAAAACCAAGAGAAAAGCCAAGCAGCTTGTTAACTGATTCTTTAGTGGTTTTAATATACACTCTACAATAAATATTTCCATCATTTAAAGTAATTTACATTTTTTACAGTAAAAATATATTCATATATGTAGAAAAACAGGTTAAAAAAATGCACCAAAATGGCCTCCTAAAGGCAAAATAGCATGTCTACTGAGACTCATAGATGCTGCAACCGCAAGGTAATCCACAGATAGCTGCCATGTCTATGTTCATGTGTTTTCATTTCTCTTCCAAACATTCTTTGTTGCTGGGCGGCTAATTTCTAACCCAAAGTGTCCATTCATCCAATGTCATTGAGCTCTTCAGTACTTTAATTGTCCCCTGATTTAATAAGAAATAAATCTCCCCTAAATTCTCCTGTCTGACGTGGAAATAACTAGCAGATTAGATAGTCAATGTTTAGATACAATCCAGTACAAAGCATTACATAATGAGTCCACACAGTGGGGCAGAAAGTGTAGCGGTGGCCACTTGATGGTAAAAGTTAATTTTGCTGGGAAACACTTGTTTCCTCCTATAGTGGTTCTTCCTTGTTGGTTTATCCCACTCCACAGTTCTTCTTCAGTGGTTTCATTTCTCAGCGGCCCCCTGAGCGTTGGTGATGGGAATGTTTAGTCCTCTTGCTGAAAGGATGGACGGGGACAGGGAGAGGAAGAACATCAAACGGTCTTCTCTCACTCAACAAGTGCCCCCTGGGTAGGCGCTTCATGAAGTGGGCCTCTCTCTGGTGCTGCTTGGTCCTGGAGGCTTTCCTCGGACGCCCCTTGCGTGTGAAAGCCATGTACCAGCCCTCGTACTTGGCGTTCTGGAGCGCTGTGTAGTTGTTTTCCAGAACAATCTCGGTGAAGATGCAGTCTTTGCCTCTGCCTTTCCGCTGGGAAGAGAAGGGGGGGAGAAGTTGAGGTATTTTGGATGATTCCCAGGATGTGGAAATATTGTCCTTACTTCCAGACAATTAAATACCTATGAAACCCTGAGAGCACTGCTCAGGCAAGTCTTACAATCAAATTAACCTGGCTTCAGTCGTGTCTCAACAAATGTTCATAAGCTGCTATTTAGAAGAGAGAGACAACTTTTCACAATGCTGGTATAGTCATACGCAGCCAAAAAACGATTAATTCCAAATTACCTTGCCGATCAGCTTCCCCTTCTTGTTCATACATATGTAGTATCCTGTCTTCGCCCCTTTAATACGAATACGACTTCCAAAAGAGTCTGTCTCCACTTCCAGTTTAGCTGCATAGACGCACAAAACACAAACAATGAGATGACAGTTCTGGGATGGTGCATATACACAGATTATGATGTTATGAGACGAATTACACCGTGTGGATGCATCCTGTACAGTAGTAGCTGCTATACTTTGACTGTAATAGACTGTAATAAAGTGGAATTACATCATGTCATCATGAAGGGCACTAACTAGTCTTTGTGTTAATTTGTTCTGAGCGCTATCATGACCAGTGGCTTTAACAGAATTACAGATGACAAACACAAACCCTCTCTTAACCCTTTTATGACACGGCAGCCGTTTTTTTTAACAAAGCATGCAAGTCTTCCAAAATAGCACCAAATGATAGTGATTTTGCACGGTGCGATTGTCATTGAATGGCTGTAAATGCTGTGCTGTGATGCAGTTCAGACCGGGGATAAAGGAGAGAGTGAGAATACTGCGGTCAGGGACACAGCCACCAGCACAGAGCAGTGGTTAGATCTGGGCCTGTTACAAGAGTGACACCCACTTAGGATGTGTAGCCTATGCAGTGTGTGTGTGACTGAGTGTGTGTGTGTGTGTGTGTGTGTGTGCATACATGTGTGTGTACGTGTTTGTGCGTGCCTGCATGTGTGAATGTGTGTAGGAGAAATTTAAAAGACAAAAGAGCACACAGGAGAGGCGACCAGAGGAAAAGGGATAAAGTGAAGATGCTGACTTCACCGCCTCTTATAAATTGAGTCATACATTGAGTTGTAAAGCAATGAAAATTCCTCATAAAATGACCCTCCAAAAAGCGGGCAGCCGGCATTGAGAGGTGGATGGATGGTGGTAGCTGTGGTGGAAAGATGGCTAGACACACCAAAATGCTTTGGTGACAGGAATTTGCTCCCTTTAAATTTAAGACAGTTTTTCCCTGCAAGAAGTAAAAAAAAAAGTCCTTGCCTAGATTCCATCATAACAGGTGTCACACACTTTGTCCATATACTAAATAATTTTACACCACCAGACACTAAAGAAATAAATAATCTTCATATAAGGCCATAAAAGAAGGCAACACTGTCGCTGCCACAAACGATGTTTACAATTGCTACCACTGTTTCTCTTGGCTGAAACATTTTCCTAAATGCTTCCAAAAACGACATAATTTCTACTGCTTTTCAACACTGTCCCGCGCCATTGATTTCAAACAATTCTCGATTTTTCAAGGTGAAAATGTTTCTTTTTTTTTTTTTACAATTTTCACAGGGTTCAAAAGCACTGAAATGTAAAGCCAGTGGGCCCAAGCTGTCATCGGTTTTGATTGATTTGTTCATAACATAGTCTTCAAATAAAGTTGCTTCATTATTTAAGAGACAATAAAAACTGCTCTCCCTGAATGAATTAACATATGTGGACCTTTGTTCAGCTGACTTCTGCAACGCATTACATATGCAGCAACGAACGTCGATTAAAAGAGCAAGGTTCAAGGTTGTGAGGATAGAAGTCATATTAGTCATATTAGTTTTTGTAGCCACTTCAGAGAGGGTAAGCTTTTCAGAAAATTTGAAAAAGGTGAAACTAGGATGAATTATAATGTATTTTTCCTGATATTTTGTGCGCGCTAACAACTGCCGAATTGCTCCTGCCGCTTGTCCTATAAGCCGTGTAACAAACAGTGTAAATGGACACTGAATAATGCTTTCTACAATTTGGATTGATGTCAATTCTCTTTAAGACAACATTTACCACACATAGCCTATCTCTTATTCCAACTTCTCATGTCCTGGTTTGCTCGTCGCTTTATTCTTACCATGCACTGCCCCGTCGTCTCCGTTGGCGTTGACTCTCTTGTTGCCCAGGACCTGGACGTGTTTGCCGCTGGTCCGGCTGTACAGCTGGTAGGTGCGAGTCAACCTGCGGCTCGTCCGGTCCGACAGCCGGCTCTGCTCGGTCACATGGTGCTTGAAATTAGGAGGGGACTGCACAGTGTTCTGCCGGACAGTACAAAGCACACATAATGAAACATGTTATCTATTTTTTAAATATAGGCCTAATTGAATTTTAATTTTCAAGTTAAAAAAAAATCAGCTGTGTCTAAGCCTGCCAGTTTAACAGCCAAGGCCTTGGCCTAACGCCTGTACTTAGTTAATATTATTTCATTCATCAAACTCAGACGAAAGCATTTATTTTTAAAGCGGATTTTTGTGAATTTGCATCAGGCATGGCTATTGTAGAAAAAAAAATCCCCTCTGGAAGTGGTTCGTTTTCGGGGAGATGCCTGGATGGCCGCTGTCCTCACTCGGGATGACATATCCCTCTGATAGGTTGTTTTTACCAGCGATGATCTTTCACCCCTGTCTCCCCGGACTATTTCCCTTAACAGTTCTTTTTTTCAATTCAGCCATACTCCATCCACATATGTTTTAACAATTACCTTTTAGGCTGCAGCTTACCTCTTTTCAAGATGTTTGAATTGTTGCCAATTGCCATAGCACTCATAGTAAAATGTTTTCATTGTTATTGCACCCTATTGCAGATGTAGAGACGGTGGACTAAGCCACCAAGCATGTAGCCTAAATACTTGTTAGGTTTTACTTAGTTAATGAAGAAACTATTTGTAGGAGTAATGAAACATTAATGCCTTTTACTGAAGTGAAAATATGAGTTACCTGTGCGTAAAAGCAAAGCGCCGTGAATTGAAGTAACCTAAGGGGAAAAAGAAAAAAAAACTTAAAACGTCTAACCTATATATTTAATAACTTGCATAGACAACTATTATGTTGACATTCGTGTCTCCTTGAAATGTCTTTACTTACAGATAACCTAATCTTGATGTTCTAAGCCTCATCTTGAAATAAGTCAAATATTGCTTCATGAATACTCCGCTGATTCAGTGCTGGAGCCTCTTGGAAATAAAGTTCCTCCTGATGGGAATTTCAACTCAGCGTTATCCCCCTCCTGTTACATATGGAAGGTGATAGTCCCGACAATTGAGAGATCCAGAACTGACGGGGTCCCAGGTAGGATCCACTCATTGATAGCTTGACAATAAAAAGTCCAGAAGATTTAAACTCGTCGCGGAGCCGATCCAAACTGAAAGTCCGGAGAAAGAGTTGCTGTCATCAGACGACGTGGTTTCACGACCTCCATCAAATCCTTCTTGTGTCAATCACTCGGCTCAGCAGTGAAGGTCTTGATTAACGTTTTAAGTTGAAATAAATCCCCTTTGAGTTTCAACAACGGTGCAGTGACGAGCGTGGATGGATTTTCTTTACGCACGAATCATTATCTTTACGCATCAGCGGCAAGATGCACATACATTTTGGCAACATGAGTGATGAAAATAGAAAAAAATTGAATGGAGTAAACGAGTGCCAACATAGCTTTATTTGTTTTCTGTGCAATTATAGCAATGACGGTACTGTCTCTAAGATATGCTGATAGTGCCCGGATAGCAGAACTCCAACGTCAACCTTCCTCCCACACGTGTATTTCTTGTGGTTGCCTCTACTCCAGATACAGCATCTGTCTCCCTCAACATTTAAATACTTTAACTTGCGGGAAAGTCAATATCCTCGGCGAGAGCAGGCGGAGCGTTCAGGCTGGAGCCAATTTGAAACTGAATACTTGCAGAAACAGTGTGCTACTTATTTGCATAGAAACACAAATCCACAACCGCAGCAATTATCAATTGGTAAGAGTTTATAATTAAGCAAAATACTGTAAGATGGACTTTAAAAGTAAGCTATTTCATCTAGGATTCAGTGAATCTGTTAATATGGAGGTTATAGATCAAAATAAAGGTTAAATAGAAATAAACTAGCTACAATTGGATTCTACCAGTATCTTCAAATTGTATTTTATCAGTTTTATTAGAATTGATTCAGAATCATTCACACAACACTCACATTCAGGTGAATGCATTCAATTTCCTATATCTTCATTTATAGAAAATCACTGTGCACTTGGTTTTATAAGCAGAAATGTCCACATGGAAAAATTCCCTGGCATGTACTTAAGAAAATCTACAGTTACATTAACTTATTCCCCTACTGCAGGTTAGAGGTTGTTTGGTGGTCCCCCAGGACAGACCTTGATGTACTTTTTCATCATACATATGTAAGTAATATGTATTCCATGTGAACACATGACACAGAATGGTTTTCACATAACATCTAAGCCTTTGCCTTGGATACAAATGGTCTCTCACTCACAGTCTTTCTTCCATAACTTTTCACAATCTTTCTTTGATTCTCAACAGTGTGTCCAGGGCTTTGTGTGCTACTTTCACTGCATGGTTTCAAACATGCAATTATATTGTAATTATTCTTTGTAACAACAAGGTGGCAGGGTTTTGCTCAAGGGAACCTATCTGTCACACAGTTATCAGACTGGGGATGGTTGTAACAAGGGATAGTTATAACACTTTTGATTGTGATCAACTGTGTAGATGCTCCTGTCAGTCCCAATCCCACACGTGGAAAAATAAAAAATTCTGATTTTGAGGTTAGTACGTTTTGGGGTTTTTTAAACAAAAGTTTAAAAAAGTTTTGATAAAGAAGTCTGTGTTACTGTCAGAGTTATCAAACCTATAGGATAAACAGCAGACTTTGGAGATAAATATCATGTGGTTAGCTTGTGCTAATGTTACACCATGAGGCTACACTAGCTGTTTAGTGGCTGCTGGGTTGGAGCTAGTTGTAATAGTGGTGATAGTTGTGACAAAACAAACATGTTGCAAATCAACCCAGTTAACACACACAAACGTGCACAATACTGAGATCATATTATGTGCACATTACATTTGTTTGTTGTTAATGTTAAACTTAGGTGCACACACACAAACACACACACACACACACACACAGTTTTTTTTTCCAACTTTATGTTTACTGGGCAAAGTTAAACAAACACACATTCCAGTTGTTACAACATTTTCCTTTTAAATTATACTAAATAAAAATCCAAAACTTGTAATCTGTGTAGATTTCCTTTACTTCCCTGTCCCTGTCCCCATTTTCCGTCATTTCCCCAACCCCATCAACTGTTTATGCTCAACTCTGTCATCATTCAGTCTCTCGACCAGCCAGTCTGCATGCCACCTTCACCTCTACTTTCATCCACACACTTATTCAAACACACGCGCCCCTACACATGCACATCTTCATCTCTACCCTCATCCCCCTCATCAACTCATCAGTTCTATCTGTGGGACAGTACACACAGTTCTGTTAAGATGTTAAAAATGTCATTGTCAATTTGAATGGACAATGAGTAATGTGTGCACAACAAATCTATTATAATTCTATGTAGTTATTATTAAACTCTCACATTTGATGTTAACTCTAATAGCATGATTTGGAAACAATTTATGCATTCCCCAAGGATGTTACATTATACCCCGGGTTAGCTGTACAGCTGTGGGGTAGGATGTTACATTTCTGTCTTTAAGACAAAATAACTCCCTTTCTATTTACCTTGGAGATACTGAAACCACTCCGTTTTGGAACAGATAAATGTAAGACGTTTATACCAGATTTCAAAAGATCTAACTCAAATGAGCAAGGAGATATGGACAGAAATGTGAAAAATGTTACATCTCCCCTATGCTATGACTGTTCCTGTTTGTATTGATGAAATAAAAAATCAGCTGGAATAGCTGTGCTGATGTTCACTAGGTATCCTATTGCTATTCTAGTGGGTCAAAACAGATTGGAGACCACTGTTCTTACCTGTGAGGCTTGATAAAGACAGGCCCATGTTCTCTGTGTGAACAGCATGGGAAACTTTTGTACTCTACACTCACCGAACAGCTGTTCAAGTGTAAAAAGTGTAATTATGTGAATTTAGTCAAAGTCTTAGCTGTAAATCAGTCATTTCAACCAATGCAAGGGATTTAGAGGGTGAAAATGTACCTGCCTTATTAGTTCCAGCGGGACACTGCAACAAGTGGTTTTGCCACCTGGAACGATTCAGCACTTTGTTCTGGCATATTTCGACCCCTATGAAACGATGGTTGTACATCCAGATATGAAATCCACATGTTTATATATGCATGCTAATTAAAGCTCTTGAGTATTTTTTTTTATCAAGACCATATAATGATTTATCAAACGCGTATGTTTGACTATTTGAACACACAGATCATGAGTTCATTCACAAGTCAGCATACAAGTGACTTCAGTTTGACAAGGGACAGAAGAAACACATGGAGTCTTCTAGCTGGTGGGGCTCTTGTAACCTTCTGTACATAATCTAGCAAACCCAGAACACAATTTAGCTTTTTGTAACATGGACTCTGCCATTTTGGTTTTGGGAGAAGGTAGTGAAAATACATACTTTATTTCAGAACCTGATCCTTCTGTTTTTTTGGGGGTTTTTCTCATAAATCCCATAGCACATCTCCTGCCAGATTAAACTCTGGATGATTTTCATGTGACAGTGCTGACTATTGGTGGTTATCAATACATGGACTATGATATTGGTGGAGGTTATGAATATTGCCTTTTGGTTATGCATCCTCGTCACTTTTTTTTGCCCATGTATAAAATCCTCTAGAGAACATGAATGTGACAAATTGGTCCATTCTGCTCAGTGATTTGCCTACAGAATTATCACTACAGTAAGTGGTTTAGAAAAGGTGGGAAATGTCAAGCCACAGGCTTTTTTCATTGTCTAGGTTGAACCATGACCCTGACAAGAGCAGACAAGGAAGCAAGCTAGTGAGTATTTAGAGTAGAATAAAAGATATCTTGCACTGAAGCAGTGTTGTGCTCATCAGTGTATGAGAATTATGTTTGCAGGGAGGGAAGTGGACAGATATGGACAATGTGTTGAGGGGTTGAGAACAAGGGAAAATCCAAATAAAATGTAGAGTTTTAAGGGATGAAGTTAAATATATGGATTGTTTAATCAGCAGTTTTTTAATGATATAGAATGCAGGTTGAGGATAAGGACTGTTTAGGAAATTTGAGTTGTTGAATAAGTATCACGGTGAAAGAAAACTAATGCTTTTATCATTACTAAACCCTTGAAGGCTTTTTAGCCAAAATATGTAGAAAGTGTGCTATATTTTTGAATATCCTTGAAGTTACTTGACCATAAACAATGCATTTTAATTTTTGATTCAGTAAGACCTGTTGTTGTAAGTGCTGTTTTTTGATTAACTTCTGGCTGTTTGCCAAAGATATCATGTGAAGATATCAGAAGAAATCATGTGAAGCAAGTAAATAGCTTTTATAGAAACGTACCCTCTCTAGGAAACAGTGGTCTTATTCACAAAGCAACAACTATTGATGTAACTGAAAAAGTGCAACTGATATTGACACATATTGGTCACATATTGGCCCTTGCTCTAGCGCTGACCATTTCCTGAACTGTCTCCTTAATTAATTCCTCTTCACATTGTCCATACAGCTGTGTGAGTGTTTAGCCAAGCCAAATGAGCACAAAACACCACAGCTAAGTTTGATTTATTTTCAAACAGCTCAGCTGGCGTCCATAAGGCATGTTGGAATGAGGAGTGCAGTGCATCTTTGGAGTCGTCGCTGCACGCATGTAGGGAGGGAGTTTGTAGCTGTGCAGCCTTAGCTATAGCTTCTTAGTGACTTGATTTGAACATATCTGCCCCTGAGAACTGACTGAGAACATTTGGTCCAGTACTGTACAGTCGGCACATCTCTTTGAATTTACCCTCACAACAATCTACAACAGCTACTTACAATTTAGAAACAATTTCCTCTCCAAGGACAACTTTAACCCAAATGACATTAGGCTGAGGCGACCCGTCAAACAAGTCCGGCTAAAGTTCTCCAGACTGTACATGAAAGGTTCCCTGGTTCCTCTGAAATTTGATCAAAAGCTATCATTTTTTATTCTAGTTTTTTACATACCTTACTGCCTGCTGCCTCACTCCTTATTCTCTAGTGACCAGCTTTTCTGGCCTTTTAATGAGTATGAGAAGAGTTGTGAGGAGTTGACATGGCTCCAAGTGTTGCCCCAGATCCCAACTCTCTTGCCTTTTCCCTTAGTCTCCCCATAGCTGGTTGCTGCTTTTCTCATTTGGATCGGACCTCGCTAGCTAATACAAAGCCCTGGTATCAGTGAGTGGGGTACAAAGACAGCATCACTAGAGGCTGCAAAGAGAAATAAAAAAAAAACCTGAGAGAGGAACTTTTTGGCAAAGGTGCACGTCGGTTATTCTTAGAAGAGGAGTGACTGAATGTCTGAAAAGGCCCCAGAGCAGACTACCATTCAGCGAGAGGTATTATTCCCCCTAGCTAATGCGAGACATAAAAATACACACACTGCCATAAGGCAGGGCCAATGGAAAGGTAGACACCATAGAGGAAGAGAAAAAACAGAACCAGAGAGAAAGACAGAGCGAAAGAGAGAGAGAGAGTGTGTGTCTCTCTGTGTGTGTGTGTGTGTGTGTGTGTGTTCGGGTGGAAAGAAAATGTGGGATTTGGGGATTCTCAGTGTCATCTGGTAGCGGTGTCACTCACCGCCCCAAACCTCAGCGGTTTTCGAAGCGTATAGAGAAGAAAAACTCTTCAACCACCTAGAGATGTGTTGTAATTACGCCTCGGACCACATAATGTTCCTGCGACCACAGCTGTAACTCACCTTGAATTAACTCGAGAGTGTCTTGGCTTACACCGCAAAATTGCTGAAAGTTACAATTTATTCCTCGTGCGTTGAAAGGATGACATGGAGGATTAATAGCATACATTGTACTAATTGAATTGAAAGAACAACATTTTCCAGAACATTTTTTTTTTTTAATTTTGATTATTTTCATGGCATTTCTGCTTCATTTGATAGTGAGCAGTGGATTAATAGACCATCAAGGACAGGAAATGTATAACATATGACAAGTTGAGACATTGGTAGAAAGTCACAACAGTGTAATGCATAATGCACCTTATACCCATAAGCCATCTGGACCCCCCTCGCCCCCCTCCGCTCTCCCTGAAAGTCTAGTTGCCAGTGTATATTGAACAATTTAATGGTTTGCGATTATGAAATATGTATTTTTTTTCCTCATTGGCTGTCATATTAAAAATTAATCTCCTTAGTGGAATGATGGAAAGACAGAGAGAGAGAAAGTAATTGTACTACACTCCGCCATTAGAATGAGGTAATCCCTCTGTCTACCTTTCAGTCATTCACACAGTAGCCATTTAGTGTGTGTGTGTGTGTGTGTAGTTGTGTGTGTGTGTGTGTGTGTGAGTGGGTGGTGGTGGGGGTGTCACAATCCCACCGCCTGAGAAAATTGTTACACCGAGAAAATTTGGAAAATTAAGTCGGAGTTCTTACCACCAAATGGCTGTGAATGCTGCCACGGCTAAAGCATTTATTCATGTTTCAGCGGAGTTGTGAGCTTGAATGACTTTTTAACTGTATGAAACGACTGTCTGGGAATGACCCCAGTGTGTAGAAGTGATTAAGGGGACCCAATTTTGCCATAAACCAAATGTGTTTGCATAACGACTTTGAGTGGCTTTCTCAGTGACATTAAAGCTGCGCTGATCTCTGTTGAAGCTTTTAACAACTGGTAGCTTCAAAACAGGAGTATGCAAAGAAAAATGACACTTTTTGTTTTGTTATTTATTTAGGAAAGGCTTGGCTTCACGTATCCCAATAACAATAAATAGTATATTTAATCATTCACTAAGTCTTACACTCAAGACATGCTGCTGTTTTCAGGCAGTAAATCACAAAGTTCTTGTCAGATCAGAGAACTAGAAAAGATGAAGGGTCCCACAATGGCATCCCAACCCCTTCCCCGAGAGGAAAGGCGTGTGTGTGTGTGTGTGTGTGTGTGTGTGTGTGCTGGCAATGAGGGAGAAAGTTGCCGTCGGCTCTGTCAAAGCGGTCCTCCTTCCCGGTGACTTGGATGCTTCCCCCTTACTTCACCCCCGTAACCCCCACCCCGAATGGGCTGTGATTTACTGTCTTGTAAACACATAGGAAGTAGCATTGAAAACGGTTTAACAAAGTCAATAAAAGCAGACATCATTCCTGGTATCAGGGGGTGGTGAGGGGATGAGGTCTGGGGTGGCTGAGGGCAGGTATCCTCCCTCTCCCCTCCCCTCCCTTCCCCTCTTTCCCCTCGTTCTTCTGTGTCTCCATTTCCAATCTCCATCCTTTCTCCTTGTCTGTCATCCTCTGATCCTTTTCTCCTGCTCCTCTCCCTCTATCTCTCTCCCTCTCACTTTTTCTTTATCCCTCCATTTTCATATCATCCTCTCTATCCCCCCCATCTCTCTCTCTCTCTCTCCCGCTCTCTCTCTCTGTCTTTTTTATTTCTTGCGCTGGGCAGTGGACAGCCGGAGCGATGGTTTTACCAGACCTACCTGCAGCGCTGCTCAGGGCGGCTCTTTCATCTGGGCTCTGGAGAAAGAAGCCCCCGGCCCTGAAACAGCTGTGTGGACCTGGGAGTGAGAGGACCATGAAAAACGCAGAGAAGAAAGAAAGGAAATTCAATGGACCTCTGGGAATCTTACCTCCCCATGCCTCTCTCTCTCTCTCTCTCTCTCTCTCTCTCTCTCCCGCTCTCCCTCTCTCTCGCTTGCTCATTATCTTGAAAAGTTACCCTGTCCTATAGTCCTAGTCTTCATTGGCATTTGTTTTGCTTTCAGTCTGTCCTCCTATTTTTTTTTATACCATTTTCATACTTCTTCTTCCTCCTCTCAGTCTATCCTTCAATCATCCTTGCTCCTCATTTCCTCAAAGTTTTCTTGCAGTACTTGCAATACTTGTCTCTCTCAACCCTGAAACAAGCCAGTTTTAGATTCACGTCACCATTGCACAACATCGCCTTCAGCCACAGATCTCACATACTCCCTTTCACTACTACATTATCGAAATGCATGAAAGAGAATGGAGCTAAGCCTGAGCTTCAGTGAAGGCTGGTGATGGACCAATAGCAGGCTATAAGCAGGGCAGCTAAAGGTGGCATATGCAATCACTTTAGGGTCTCCATTCGGGCCTATGGATTCCCAAGAACTTAAGGAAATAGAATATAGTCTCTTAATAAGTTAGACATTTTAGTTGACAAAAAAGTGTTGAAGTTGTTTCATGGTGTTTGTTTTTTTCCCCTATTTTGTAATGACTGTCTCTGCATGATTTTCATCTATAAAATTAACACAGATAATGACCGCAAATTCATAAATCATAAATCATAAAAAACTACTAGGACCATAGAATTTGTGATGGAAAGATGTGGCAATCAACATCAGCACAAATCAAATGTGGTCTATGTATGTTCAGGCCATCTGTCAAGCTTTGCCTAAATACTGTGAGGCAACATGTTAGGCCTCATGTTCACACAAACCAAAACACTGAGGCAGCCCTGTCGATATATGCTATCAAAGTGAAATGCTGTTTCATTTTTGCACGTTGTCCTTCATTTTTTTCCTCAAAGATTTTACCTGTGTACAACATTTTCATTATTCAGTACATTGACTTTGGCGTGACTCATGAAACATCTGAACCTCCCACCCTTGCTGCTGTTGGAGTGTGTATTCACCGCTGGCTGTCAGGCTTTTGTTTCAACTTTCATCTTCAATCAATTCAAACCAGGATTGCAAATGTGAGCAAACAGGCTACATAGCTTCTTGAAAAATGTGGCAAAGAACAAAATCATATTATTTTGGTTGCCTTGCTTTAGTTTGTATGTGTAGCTCATGCAAAATGAACAAGTTAGTGACAGCATGACAGTTAAATGGCACAGTTTTTGCACCCATTTGCTCACAGAACAGAGGGTTGTGCCTGCCAAACAACACAGAATCCTACGCCGAAGGGAAATATCACCTTGAACTGACTTGAAACACAAGTGAATGGGTCTAGTAAGTTCAATTCTTAGTTTCAGTGCTAGAGTATATAATTTGGGAAATGGCTAGCTAGTTAACATGCTAATTACTTGCTTTACACCATGTTTTCTACACCATGTTGTTTACTATTGTAGTGACTATTCCATTGAACGAGTAGAGAAGTACTTGCTGAGGAAAAGTAAACGTTTCACAATTTTCGGTTTCCACTTTAACAGGTCTGTTTTTGCTCCAATGTTTACACACAATACAAACATAGACACATCATTCACAACTTTGAAATACAATGCATTTAAACCCATATTTAGCTGGAATATACTTCCTGCTCATGGTTCAGTAGCTCAGTGAATCAATTTGAGACTGAAGAAATGCATTCAACCCAATAAATCAAAACATAAACAAAGCCATTAGTGTCTCAATGCTAATTCCGGATTGGGGCTCTAATGTGCAAACCCAAAGACAGCGGGAAACAAACACCAACTTGGACTCATGTCTCATCTCATCTTGATATCGTAGGTGCACTTTCAGCCTCAGCTTCTGAAAAAATGAGAAAGAGGATCTGGAGTTTTGGAGTTGAACGTAATGTCCCTCATGCATCATCACCGTCCGTCCACTCTGTGGTGAGATCACCGTCCTGGTTTTAAAATTCCTCACACTCATCCAAGAGGTGGGATATAATAAAAAAATGAGCAATTGGTGAGAATCTGTACCATCCCCACGGGTACTGCTCAATAGTTTCTCTGTTCGAGGCTTTTATAATCCTATTGTTGCCCCTCTGTGTAGCAGCTACACTGTGTGCTGCCTGTTGATTTGTTTGTGTTGGAAAGTGTAAAGCTTTTACTGGGGCATATCACTGGAGTGACTTGGTCTCTCAGCCATGATTGTTTAAGATTGCCTTAACTACTTGAATGTGTGTGTGTGTGTGTGTGTGTGTGTGTGTGTGTGTGTGTGTGTGTGTGTGAGAGAGAGAGAGAGAGAGACAGAGGGAGAGGGAGAGATAGAGAGAGAGAGAGAGAGAGAGAGAGAGAGAGAGAGAGAGAGAGAGAGAGAGAGAGAGAGAGAGAATGAAAGCGGGAGAGAGAGCATCAGGTGCCCAGAGACTGAATTGACTTTGACTTGAATTAACTTTCCTTGGCATGCTGAACCTCCAACAAGTGCCATGTAATTTTTTTTTTCTTATGTGGCTAAATCAATGATTTATGTTTAAAATATCATACCCACCCTTGGAAGAGCCACTTTGTGTTTTTCATTTGCTAGTGATGATTTCCCTACATACATGATTGTTTGGATTTGTTTGTATTTTGTCTGTTTCTGTTCACTGACTGACATGCAAGGTAGTTAAGCAAAGGGTCAGCCTTTCTTAATTTGTATTGCTCACTTCATCACTTCATTGAAAACAAACATATGCAGTTGCCTTATTTGCCTTAACGCAACTACAGTGAACATTTCTATCCCAGCAGAGAAGTAATATTATTATTAATGTTTAGAAACATACTGTTTTGTTCACAGTGACCTGCATCAAACAGCACCCCACACCTGAAATTTAGGTTTTGTATATTATGATTATGATGATCACAGTTATGATTATGATTATTATAAATAATTGACAAAATAAAATATGAAGAGGTCTCAGCATTGTAATGTTCAGCTTTAGTACAGCATTCAATCTGGAAACTATATCAGGTGCTTTCTTATACAATATAAAAACATGCGCTCTGAACACAGGGACGCCCCGCCCTGAGCTGCTAAAACAACGTCAACATTTAACCTATAAAGAATCAGATCGCAAGTTTTCCATTCCTTTATTGTCAAGTGTTTTAAAGGCCACTTAACAGAAGGGATTTTAATAGTATCATAACAGTTATGGATTACTGGCAAAGTACTCCAGCAGCACCGTTCCCCCAACAGTTTAAAGCCAACACTAGGAGATGTAAAAAACTGACCTGTGAATCACCTGGCCCTTCCATCCCTCGCTCCCTCCTACTCCCCACCCCTGCTCCCCCAGAGGATCCACTTCGCAGAGAGCGAGACCACAAGATATAAAATGAAAATGGAGAGATGAGGGGAAGGGAAATATGGGTGGGAGGGCGGCTGGTTGGCGGTGGGGGCTAAGTAAGGCATAGGAATACAAACATGGGGGGGGGACAGATAACAGAGTGAGAAAGCAGGGAAGGAAAGTCTACTTTGAGGTAGAGCGAAAAAAAAAAAGAAAGAGACTCGACCAGGCTGGTGTTGAGTGCTGTTGTGTTTGTTTAGTCCCCTTCAAAGGCAAGCTTAATTATTTTACCATGCTGTGCCTGCAGAGACTGCAGGATTCATGGGCTGCTCTCAGCCCCTATCTCCTCCAACCAATTGTGGGCTTAACCCTTCGTCTTCCAACCCTCTGACTTCGAAGGATCACTTCCAAGAAAATACTGGGCCAAGAGGTTCCAATAATTATCCCAAACATCAGGAGAAATATTCTAGAAATACCCTGTAAAATTAAATGTTTTGTTTATTTGTCTTTTTTTATATATATATATCTTGGGGATCCACTTAAAATGTATCCTGTTTCTCATCTATGCTCACTGTGAGAGTCATCTGATGACTGAACACAGTTCTTCCCCAGCCTAGCACTACATCTTCACAAAGATGAATCACTGTCTTTAGTCTGGACCGATGCTTGCTGCCTGCATCCAAATCTGAGCTGGCAAGCTTGGCTACAGGCAACAACGTTTGTGAGCTACTTATGTGTGGGAGAGCGAGTGAGAGAAGCAAAGTGGATGTGGAGGAGCAAACATCACAGCATGAAGCAGGAGACGTTTAGCGTTAGAACAGACCGACTCGGTAGCCTCTTTTCTGAAGTTTAAAGCTGCGATTAGTAGATTTTGCTTCTGTTCAACTTAACAATTGCTGTGGTTGGCCAAATGTCTTGCTAGCCAACAATATATCTAGTTGCAATGTTGCTCTCATTACTTTGTTGAATCACTGGATGGGTTTGAATGGGATCTATAAATGTGTCGGGAAACAGTCCAAAAAACCCTTTTAGGTCTTGACTCATAGTTGAGAAACCAGACTTTACACTATTTCAAGCCCCATACAAGTTCTTTTAATTTGGAGGATGTGGTAGAGGCTTACATTTACTAGATATTTGACGCATTCATAACACATCTATGAACACACCATTAAACATCTGTAACACATACTCTTCAAATACATCTGCACCATAATAGTTTATTCATGACATAACTTGACTGCAGCTGTATTGTAAGTTGGCTGTTGCTGTGCATAACCTATTGTGAAACAGGCCCATTTCATAGTATTTAAGATAACAAAATAACACATCCAGGTAGCTTGTCAAAATGTTTTTTTTGGATTGTGTTGTCTGGTGATGGGATTTTTAGTTTTAGTGGACAAAAGCTTCATGTGACAATGCATGCTTTTATGTTAAAACGTCATATTATAAGTGCTTTTCTCTCCATTTATTCAAATATTATGTACAAAAGCACATGGATTTGGAGCATTGCAGCTTAGCGACTCCTTCAAATGAATTGCATAATGACACTAGTGTCAGTGATCTTGTTCAGTCAGGTACGGCAAGTGAACAGCAGATCACTTTACATCAAATGGGAATGCCACTCAGTTTAGGAATTTATATGTGTTATTCCTATGGTCTAGACAGTCTAGGATAGATGTCATGAGGATGTAAAAGCTGGACCGGCTCCATTAAAGAATGAACTACGCAAGATGGTAAAGGTGACTGCACTGCAAAGAAATGTACATCTTAACAAGGAATTTAGTCTCATATTCAGTCATAAAATCTCTTTTTCCAAAAATGAGTGAAAGAAATATGCCAATGGGATCAGATAATTCCACTTGTTCCCAGTGCAGTGTTGCTTGTCTCAGGAAATTTCTAGAAACAAGTATCAATATCTTAGAACAAGGCAAAATAAGGCAGATCACTCCACTTGTATCAAGTAAATGGCACTTATTCAAGAAAATTCTTTGTATTTGTATTGGAAACGTGAAATTGTCTCACCCAGCTGGCAGATTTTTGTTTTGTTTTAAAAATACTGTTTTAAGACTCCTTACTAGATTAAATGACTTGTAAAATTTCTTGCAGTGTGAGAGCACCCAGGGTGATTTTCTGGTAATAACATTTTCTGGTTCATAACTAGCAATAATACAGAGTAAAGCTCATTGGGATATAAAAAGAAACAAATACTCTGTGGGCTCACAAAATCAGTCCTTCATCTACTGAACAGTTCCAGATTTTACATCTTGATGGCATCAGAGGTTTTAGACTCCGTTCTCTGGTTTGTGGCTTGAACAGAGACTTAATTTTCACATATAAATGAATAGATAATGATTTTCTGTATCCAACAAGTAAAAAAAAAAATGCTACTCACTACAAATTATATGGGCTTGGCCTTAGAGACCTTTTATGTTTTAAAAGTTGTTTAACTATCCACAGCTAATGGCAAAGTAATGTGGCGTCATGCAATGAGCAGAAATAGCACATACATGCCAGGTTTATCCTGTGCTACTGTGTGTCCTAGTACGTCCTAAAAATGCCTTTCTGCCAAGTTTTTGACATTTTTAGAATATTGCTTAAGAGCAAAAAGACCGCTGAAGATGTTATGTGGAATTTCCTGAATTTGTGATTGAAGTTGTCATTGAAGTTGTGCAAGTAGTGAGACTTTCAATCCAAAGACCCACGTTCAAGACCCCACGAAGTGCAAGACTTTGAATCCCTACCAGCTCCAGTTCTGTGTCTGACCCTGCTCTCTGTTCTCCCTGTGGAGGGGAGCGAGTGAAAAGAGAATTTCCCCTTTGGGGACCAACTGAGTATCACAAAAAAGTCATCACCTCACCAGTTTGACCAGACAGTCTCTGTTGGCTAGGGAGCATAAAGAGCAAGCTGGATTGAGAACACTGTGACGGTGAAAACAGACGCAGACGCTTCTTAATATATGGATTATAAATACTGTGTGAACACAATTAACAGGAACACCACTTTTATTGATAGTGTAGCAAATCATTTGATGTGTCACAAATATGTTCTGAATATGTTATAAGAGTTATTCTGTATCTTATGCTTACATCCCTGTATTATCAGACCCAGCCCCTTTACTGGACACACATCTGTTTTACAGATCAAAAAAGCACATTTTCTTCTGATATCAGCCACCTCTACACTACTGTAAAATACATTATGGATGCATTGTAAGTGTCACGTTAAGGTAAATTGTTACCATTTATCTCGCTATAGGAATTAGGGTTTCACCTTTGTCATCTAGGTTAGAGCTTATTTTGTCTCTGTCAGTCTCTTGGTCAGGACAGCAGTAAACGCCTGAAGTTTTGGTTCTTAGGTCTCATTCTGGTCTCATTCTCATTCTCTGTACTGAGAGAATGTCTTTTAACATGCCTTCTTTGCATTTGAATGTTTTACCTGTTGAATGGGCTTGATAAAACACATGTAGTAGGCCAAGGTGAAAAATATAAACATGTTTGAGTAATGCATGCTGTTATGTTACCACAAAAGGAGCATTATCAAGCAAAACTAACTGAATTATAATGCAGAGGTAAGGAAAAAAAACCTTCTACTTGAATGAGATTACTTTGCTGTCATCAATACCTGTTGCTTTTTAATAGATCAGTATAAAAACAATTGAGGATTTTCACCAAGTACACCTGGGTATTTGTGTTATGGAGTATCATTATCAGCATGTCATGTGATCTGTGTGTTAGTGATACACCGGGGGTCAAAAGCTGCCATCCTAATCCGCCAGCTATCCCGTACTGAACCAGTCTCAGTGCTGCTGTAAAAGTCACTGTAAAACCGAACAATTGCATCATGGAAACAGGACTCCTCTGCTCTTTTCCCTGTCTCTCTATTTCACCTCTCCATCCTGCACTTCTCTTCTTCCCATCCCTCTCTCCTTTCCTCTCTATCCCTCCGTGCTTCATCTCTTCTCTGTCCTTTGTCAGTTCTTTCTATCTTCATTCCTCCTTCCGCCTTCTTCCCTGTTTCCACTCTGTTCTTCATGCTGCTTCTCCCTGTGCCTTCTCTTCCTTTACCTTCCTCTCTCTCTCCTCCTTCCATTTCTCTGTCTGCCGCTCCATCCTGTTACTCTCCCCTTTTCCCCTCTCACCCTCCTTTTTTCTTTCCCCTGTTCCCTCTTTCCTCTGTAGTCTGCAACCTGTGGAACCAATCAGACCTTGTAAGCGGGGGCCTTTTGCCCCTGTCGTGTGGTCGGTTTAACCCGCCGTTCCAAAGGACCTCGCCTCATAGCGCGACCACCACCTTGCCTGCCTCAGTGGGTGGGTTTGGGATGGGGGTTTGGGACGGGGGTGTGGGGGGGTTACTTGACCGCAAGAGTTCAGGGACCACCAAGCCTCTTTTGAACCCCTGTCCTCCCTTAAAACTCAGACTGTGGGGTTGACTGGCTGTAAAATAGAAAGGACGTAGACATGGACACTAGAATGTTATGTAGAATGAAAGCTACAAGATTTTTGTGCTTTGTTAAATCAGTAGCACAATGGTTTGTAAAAGTTATCGTGAAATGGGCGCACAATTTTTCATCGGATTCATCACTCGCTTTTTTATCTTTTAGCGGTTATCAGTGTGTGCGGCTGTCAGGATACGGTTCATCCTCTCTTAGGGGGTAAACAAACAGTGAACTCCTCTTTTAGCACAAGACCAGGCCGAGTCTCCTTTCACCCTCACCCCCAAACTGCCAGGAATGCTTTTAACAATTCACTGTCGGACGTAGAAAGAACACGGGACGCTGGGAGATTGTCGCATTCCAAAGGGGAGCGTTTTTTTGTCGCTCTTCACGTGTCAATCAGCGACACTATCTCCTTGTCACCCCCACCTCCCCCACAACACAGACACACACACATACACTAGTCCATGAACCTAGACCGCTTTGCTTCGTCTCAGTTTAGGGACACAGTTGTCGATGTGTTAAGCGCCGAAGAATGTGGCCTTCTGGTGGGTATAGGACACACAAACACAGTTTTCTCAGACTTCACACACGAGACTCTTGCACCTCCAACATCTGTGATGTGGGTCACTGAGAAGCACCTCTCCTCTGGTGAAATACGGAGAGTAGCAGGTCTCTTTTAACAAGGAGCCTGAGTCACTGAAAAAAAAAAGTATAGGTTTCCAGCCTCATAATTCATCTCAACTAGTCAGTTTTTTTCCCCATACAGAGATGCAATCATTTTTTAATGGCAATTGAATCGTTTTTCTCATTTCCAGCAGGTTTTGGGCTAGACTGTTAACTTTCTTATAAAAAGGGACGTTATTGTCTGTAGAAAAAGTATGCAATAAAATCAGACACAACCCTCTAATATCCTTAATCTCCGCCTCTATCGAGCCGATCTTCCTTTTGGGGATTGATCTGACAGGATAAGCAGCAGCAGCAGTCCTGTGGATCTACTAATTGGGTCAGAAAGAGGGGAATAGTAGGGCGTAGACACACAAGCACACACACACACACACACACACACACACAGCACAGCACAGCATACAGGCCAACTTTCAACAGCTATACTCCTAACACACACATTCTCCCCCTTACAGTTAGGATAACAGTCCTGGTGAAATTCCTTGGCACATTATCAGTGCGTTGAAAGCACCTGACTGGTATGTGACAGTGGCAGTTAGTGACAGTTCTCCTTTAAAGCGGGGGTGGGGGGTAAAGGGTTGATCCATTTGATACTGGTCCCACTGGATACTTGACAGGAGCTGTCAGAGAGCCGAGGGGTGGGTGGTGCTTATCGATCAAACACCCCTCCTATCTGCCACGCTGTCCTTCAAATCCTGGGGGGGTCGTATTTAGGTAGGGGTGGGAAATTGTAATGAGAGAGACAGAGAGAAAGATAGAGAGAGAGAGAGAGAGAGAGAGAGAGAGAGAGAGAGAGAGAGAGAGAGAGAGAGGAAGAAAGAAAGAAAGAAAGAAAGAACAAATGTCTTGTGTTTGAAAGTTTATTCATTACAGTGTGTGTTTAGGCCCACAGAAAGCTGTCATGGGAGCTTTGTGTGTGTGTGTGTGTGTGTGTGTGTGTGTGTGTGTGTGTGTCTTCCACTAGCCAACCAAAATCTTCTCAATTAAACTTATCATCCAAACTGTGAACAACTGGCTGAGCAATTGCCAGCATTTAAGATTTGGATTAGAAGATCTCTGATTTAAAAATAAATGTTTGATTTTATTTTTTTTTACCTTTATTTATCCATGGGAAGTCAACTGACACACTTGCTCTTTTCCAGAAAAAACACTTCTTTATATACATTCACAACTGGAAGCTACCCAGCACAGCCACAGCCAGTGTTGCTGGTTAGTGAGCAGCTTCACTGGAGCAATTGGGGTTAAATACCTTGCTCAAAGGGCAAGGCACCTTAACAGTAGCTATTGATGGAGGGGAGAACATTAATCATTCACTTTCTGCACCTACATTTTCCCAGCCAATCAGAAAAGTCCTGCTTTTCAGATAGACTGTACCAGAAACTCATTCAAAATTAGCATCAATATCACGGCATCCCAACATCATTCAAAACTTTAAAAAACTGTAAGTCAAACATTTTAATCACAGTTATCACAGCAAAAAATCAACATGGGGTCAATAGTGATTATGCCTGAAAACCTTTTTTAAGCATTTCTTT
Source organism: Centroberyx affinis (assembly GCF_046629955.1). Lineage (NCBI taxonomy): Eukaryota > Metazoa > Chordata > Actinopteri > Beryciformes > Berycidae > Centroberyx > Centroberyx affinis. Next base: position 96,600 of record NW_027281092.1, read on the forward strand.
CTTCAAAATCTGGCGCAGTGCCAGAGCTTATTTTTGCTGCAGAGGTGGATGTCGTGTATGAAACCAGTAGCAAGAGTTGAAGAGAGAAACTGCGAGAGAGGGACAACCGGTCATCTTGTGGTTAACCATAACCAGTGTTTAGCCAGGACAATCTGAGGCCAGTGGTCATTATAGCACCATGCTCGCCCAGCGGTAATGGTGTCAAAACACTGTGCTTGGCAGGGACCGTGCACAACAGAATCCAACAGATTCGAAGTGTTGATTTGATGTGAAAGTTTTGTTTATGAAACCTCTGGTGATATTGGTGAGTCAGTGACTTGCAGATTGGTAGTCTTTCATTTTTTTCCAAACCTTTTGGCTAAGAGAACGAGCAATTTGGCTGTATCAGTATGGAGGAATCAGCAAACCCAATAGGCAGCATTCCTTAAAATATGAGATCTCATGTGTGGTTAATGAGCTCCCCCTACTGTCTTCTATGTTCTTCACAGGGTTGTGGCTCTGTAGTAACTGGCTTTCCATTATGCATACTAGCAATTGCCCAGCTACCTATGACATGTTAAAGCTCAATTTTTAATCAAAACTAAAACACACACAGATGGGATCTGATGTTGGTAATGACATGTAGATATGTATTTTCATTATATGTGCATTCCTGTCCTGTGTGTACATGTACACTCTTTCTTTCTCTCTCTCTCTCTCTCTCTCTCTCTCTCTCGCTCAAACACACACACACACACACACCACACACATGCATGCACACACTCCTTCATAAGCCACTTAGACACACACTCTGTCTCTCTCTTTCTCTCCTTCCTCCCTCCCTCGTTCCTTCCTGATGTGATCTATAAATACTCTCTCATCAGCAGCGGCTGGGCGCGAGTGCCGTCGACCCTGGCCTCTCTCCGTCCAGCAGAGCAGTGATTTATGGGGGCTCAGGCCTGCGCTAACCTTGCACTTGGGCCCTGGCAGTATAAATGATGGCAGGTCAGTGGCACCGTGGATGGAGGGGAGAGAGTCTCTTTCTCTCTCGCTCCTCTCTCCCTCTTGCTCTCTTGCTCTCTCTCTCTCTCTCTCTCTCTCTCTCTCTCCTGTTATCATCAGTGTGATGGAGACATCATCATCTCCAGGGAGTATAAATAGTGCTGGATCAGGTGACAGCGCTGGCCCTGCCCTTTGACGGGAGCTTTAATTTCATGCCTAATTTCTCTCGGCACAGAGAGGATCGATGCCGCCCTGTCCACGCTCCCCGCTCCTCTGTTCTTCTCGGCCGCAAAGATAGAGAGCAAAGAGGACAAATGTTCCACTGCTGAGTGATGTGCAAGCACCAAGACATTTACCTTACCTGTAAACACACACACACATGTATGGGCATACTTCAGTGGGTATAAACGTGTTGGCAAATGCAGACAAATGCCTGGTCACACACACACAAGCACACACATCCAGAGGTGGCTTAACCGATCAATACAAGTAGAACAGATAGTTTTGGAAATAAGAGCAACAAGCAAAATATAACCGCACTGCTCCCCATCTGTGTGTTGTGGGCTACACATTGCCATGGTGATAAATAAAAGCCCTTGGTCCCCACCCGCAGCCCCAGGGAGGCATTGAACTCTAGCCCCTCCATAATGACTTTGTCTTCCTATCGATCCAGCTATGATCCATGTACTGTAATTCTTATATCATCAGCCCCAGCCCCAGCAATAACTCCAAGTCATATTTCGGGCCTTCCTTCCACTTGACAACTTAATGATGCAGGGGTCCTTGCCCCGCTCCGCTCAAGTTTGGAGAGCTCACCCCCCCCTCCTCCTCCTTCCTCCCCTGCAGGGTTCTAATTTCTCCTTGTTCTTTCAGACTAATATCAGCCAAGGCAGGGACAGGCTGTTCTCTCGGAGGACTTTTCCCGTCTGAACCACATATCTTCTCCTTTTCACCTCTCTGTGCTTGGAGTATAGCACGGGTTAGTGTCTGGGACCGGTGTGCATCTGTCTCCAATTTGGAACACAGCCCCCGCAGGCTCCCAAGGAGACTTAGCCGTCCCTCTTTAGACCCTGTTCTTTTTCTCCCTTTGAGTCGGGGCAATATTTCATTGTCATTTCAACCCTCTCTTCCTAGCCTGGATGTAATAGCAAGAGATATATGGCCTCACTTCTGCAGTCTTCTGAGCTTCCTCGGCCCTTTTATAAAACACTGTCAGAGTGACAAAACAGCAGCCCTTGGGTATTCGGGCACAGATGCCCCCTCATCCCAAGGCAATTTCTCAATATCCTGCGCTGATCCTTTTAGCAAGCGACAACATCTGGGTCCTTGGACAGGACGAGCTGGAACAGTCATTCTGGACAGAGTCATAGCTCATCTCTATGGCTCTGTCTGCCTATAAGCCATAGCCTGTCTGTCAGCTCTGTTTTTATAAGAGCTGATTTAGGGAGCAGCCCTTGAATCCTGGGCCAATAGGAAACCACAGGAGCGTGCAGGACTGTTTTTTTTTTCAGTGCTGACACACCTGATGCTGCTAATCAAAGAGCTTCAGCTGAGCAGTCCAGAGAGAGATGTGTTGGTGGTTAACACATAGTTCAGACATGTCCCGTTCTGAAGGTATGACTCCTTAATAGAAACCATATTAATGCATTTAAGGGGGGAATCACACTGAGCTGTCTAAGGTTTGTCAGCATTCATGTACGTATGGCTTACAGTTGGTTTTACGGCAGTTGTTAAATTACAAATGCGAATGTTGACATATTATTCTCACTGGCCATCCGCCATGACATGTCTATTAAGTATTGTAATTCCAGATATATGACAAAATCAAATATCACCATATTTTAGACCAAATACCTTGGATAATGTGACTATATTTTGGGGATGAGTGTTTGTGCATTCATAAGAAATTTACAAACAAGAACATTTTGAAAATTAGTAATGATCATTAGTAATCAGTAATGTGGATATGTATGAGCAGGTAAAGGCAATCATTAGTACTTTTTCTCAGCCAGAACAGGCTAATAAGTTCAGAAAATTGTATCACTTTACTGTAATGCAGCCTTTAAGACCAGAAAGAAGTGACATTTAAGTTATTTCACAATATCACGATAACCAAAATCCCAGACGATATCTAGTCTCATATCATGATATCGATATTATAAGATATATCGCCCAGACCTAAGTGAGCGTTGTATCTATTTCCTTCCATCTGAGGGAGAGAGACAGAGAGACAGAGAGAGAGAGAGGTGCGGGGGCTGTGTTCATTACCATCACTGTAGAAAGACTTTAATGATGTTCCACCTGGCCACAGAGACACATAACAACCCTATACCTCTGAGCTATGGCCCTGATTGAGATGTGAGTAAAAGAGAGAAGCAGAGGGGGAGCAGATGGGCTCGACAGACAATTAGAGCTACATG